>NC_037685.1:18678205-18884851 GCF_003255815.1 Theropithecus gelada | reverse complement strand
AAAAAAAAAAAAAAAAAAAAAAAAAAGAAGCTCAACAACCAACTTTACTCATTTAAGTGTCTAAGAAGCAGACATCTGGGTGTCTCTTTAAATCTTCTAAAATAAAATGATGATCGTAGGTTAAAGACAATCTGAAGTGTTAATTAAATGATTTTGGTTTTAAACCCATATTTTAAGGTATACATAATTTATTGCTTGTTTGCATTAAGTGTAATTTTTTTTTGGTTTTTGACAGGGTCCTGCTTTATCACCAAGCTGTAGTGCAGTGGCACAATCATAGCTCACTGCAGTCTTGAACTTCTGGTCTCAAGTAATCCTCCCGCCACACTGCCTCAGCCTACCAAATAGCAGGCACATGCCACCATGCCTGGCAAATTTTTTTTTTTTTTTTTAAGAGACAGTGTTTTTTTCTGTTTCCCAGACTGCTCTCAAAAGATCCTCCTGCCTCAGCCCCCCAAAGTATTGGGATTATAGTGTCAGCCACTACACCCAGTCCCTAAATGCAATTTCAAAGAACTATCTGATGTCAAAAATGTGTGAGAAATTTTTTAACAAGCTTTTTATTTCCCTTAAGGCTAATAGTTGTTTTTGCCTGGTAAATATGGATCTAAATGTATTCTAATCTCAGAATAAATTCAATTAACTTATATTACAGAATCCACGGGCAAGTGATTTTCCCATTCTTGCAGCAGATATATTCTCTAAAAAAGCAAGAGTACTATAAATTGCTAGGCTTCTCTCTGGCCAAGGTGCTGCTACTTTAAAATAACCTTCTCTAGGTCTATCCTAAAAATCAGCGTTGCTGCATGAGCAAAGAGAATGGAGTCTAAGTAAGCAGATCTGGAGTGAAACCCAGATTTTCATCACCTTCTCATGGTATGACCTGGTAAAACAGTTTAACTTTTCTTAGATTTGACTGCCTCCTCTGTAAAGCTTTGTAGGCCATTGTAAAGATTAAATGAAATAGCATATTGAGAGTATCTGGCACATATTAGATCTTTAATGAATCCTAGTTTGCTTCCTTCTTCCTGTAACAAACATTGAAAATAATACATTCTAATATATCTAATAGGTTTTTATTGGCACAAGATTTTACTGACACTCGAGAAGACAGTGGACTCAGACAAAGTGCTTATCTTTGAAAAGCTTATACCTTTTTCTATGTATCGAAAGAGTTCCATGAGATAAGACAGGATTTTCCTCTCATTTCTTTGTTCCATCCCATCCACAGCCTGGGTGTGAAAAAATATTCACAATAACTCATAGAAATTGCATTTTAAAGGGCTGGGCGTGGTGGCTTACGCCTGTAATCCCAGCACTTTGGGAGGCTGAGGAGGGTGGTCACCTGAAGTCAGGAGATCAAGATCAGCCTGGCCAACACGGTGAAACACCATCTCTACTAAAAATACAAAAATTTAGCCAGGTGCAGTGACTCACGCCTGTAATCCCAGCACTCTGGGAGGCCAAGGCAGGCAGATTACGAGGTCAGGAGATAAGACCATCCTGGCCAACATGGTACAACACCGTGTCTACTAAAAATACAAAAAAAAAAGAAAAAAAAAGAAAGAAAAAGAAATTGCATTTTAAAAGAATGTCAATATGTCCATTTAAGCTTTTGATTTAAAATCATTCACTCTGAAGAATCAGAAATAGCAGGACTTAGGAGTCTGGTGAGGGTCAGTCACATGTAGAACTGGAAGGACTCTCTCTCTACATTGACATGAAAACCAGCAACAGTCTGGCACCCTCCAAGAGTACTGGCTTTGAAAGAATTGGACTGTGACACCTTAGTATAGATGCTGGGATTTCCATGATGGATCTCAGGCACTGCTAACAGTAAAGATACCTCTAGTCATTTCAAGAGCAGAGGACATCAGGAAAAGGAAAACAGAGAGGGAGAGGGAGAGAATATGGCAGATTCCACTCATCAGCCGGAACTAGTAGACTTGTTGCCTTCCCTTCGGTGGCTTCAGGAATATTTTAGTTATTCATATATCATAAACTTTACCTTTGAACTGTATAATTCAGTAGCTTTTAGTATGGTTACAGAGTTGTACAACTGTGACCACTATCTAATTTTGAAACATTTTCATTACCCTGAAAAGAAACCCTAAACCCGTTAACCCCATTCTCCACCACCCGCCTGGTAACCACTCATCTACTTTCAGTCTTGACACTCTTATCAAAGTGCTTCATTTTTTAAAGAAATCTGTATGAACTAATCTTTGGTTTTCTTCTTTCCTCTTCTTTCTCATGTATTTTTCATTTTTGTTACCATTTTAAATCTCTACTTTGCCCTGAATTTCTCCTTGCCTGTCCTTCGTAGCTGACACGCTGGCTCCCACACTTTCTAACCTGTCTTGCGTCAATGTGTCTTAATTCTTTTGACTCCAAGGCTCAGAGGCAATGGCCATTTTATCATCAAAACATGAGTGAGAAAAACTAGTGTATGCTTAAGTCTGGGATTGCTAGGGCAAGTGTAGGCAGACTGAGAGTGTCTCTCAAGTTCCTTTGAGGAAGTCATCAGGATAGTGTTATGCCCACTTCCACCCCAGACTCCAGCTGGTACTGTTCTAATTCCCAGCGTTTACACAATGCCTGGCATATAGCATGCCCCAGTAAATCATTGTTGAGTGAAAGGAATAAACATATTCCTCTGTGATGTCTACTGGTCTGCCCCTTCCATAGAACCATCTGGCTCGAGCATTATTTACTTTCCTTCAAACATTATCTATTAAATGCCATCCTGGTGCTTAAAAGGCTATAATAAAATATAAAGAAAGATATATATGTCAACTTGGAGTGTTTTTCCTAGATTGCTGAATCCAACAAACTCAAAGCCCCTAGAAAATAGCCTGTACCTTTTCCTCCATAGAACATGAAAATATAAATACATTCATTTACAATGTACATTATTAGTTTTTCATTCGTGTTTTTTCTAGATGACTCCTCAGCCAGTGCTATTCAGGACATGCAGAGGATTTTCCAGTCTTTGTGATATTCTTTAACATGCAGATGGGAGGGGAAGGAAAAGAGGTATGAGGCAGTGAGCTACAAGTCTCCACACAAACCTTTCTTTCAGTTCAAGTAAGAAAAGGGAGATAAAAAGCCAAACGCAGGCATACTGTACCCAGCAAGAGCCAAGAGCTACCTTTAAGATTGGCAGTTCCAAAAGGCATCAACAGGAATCCTTTTGGTAATTACCAGTTCGGAAATGTCATCCCATTGATTGTGACAGACATAAACCAGCTGTGCTTTGTTGAGGGAGAACAGAGGCCCAGCCTGAGCAGAAACAAACAGCGGGCCAGCTGCAGCCTGCACTCCGACTTCCTCCCCACAGAACTCTCCCACTTAATACTTGCCAAACTCTGAAGCAATTAATCACACAGCAGAAGTAGATCTGAAACGTCTGAAACTGCCTGTTGAAGATTAACTGAATCTATCATATTTCCAGCTTCACTGGGAGCGAGGGAAGAGCGTCTTTTCATTGCATAAAGATTCTCGGTCAAATGAATTGCTAAGATCTCAGGCTGGTCCTTCCAATTCTAACTGGAATTTAAAGAATCTGCTGGCCAGAAATCCTTATTCTTAAGTGCAAGACAGGGAAAGGACATAGACATTTGCGTTTATGAATTCCTGGAGTAGAACTGAAGGCACAGCTTCAAGCCAACACATGTGTCCCTACAGCCTAAATAGCTATTTGAAGAGCAATTTTTAATTTATTCTGCCTATTATTTGTATGAAACAGCTCCTCTGCTGCAACACCCACCCCTTCCTGGGTGGGGAATTGCAGTCTATGTCAGGGGTCGCAGGTGCACCCACCATGTGTGCCGCCCGCCTCACCTTCAGGGGAATGTGGGCCTCTCAGCTGGAGCTGTAGTGCAGCGCTCAGCATCCAGCACAGCTACTGCCTGGAAGTCACACTGCCTCCGGCTCAGGAACAATCAGCTGCTGCCATGTAGCTGCCTGGTGCAACTCACCCCCATCCACCTGAGGCAAAGGGTTCTGGTGACTCCAGGGTGAGGGGTGGGCATCTGCCCTCGGGGCATCACTGATCTTCCAACCCTAAATGGTGTGTCTTGGGCTAACCCAGGGCATCTTTATATCTTTATATCCTTATCTAGTCACTGTCATTAGATACCCAGACTAGGCCTCCAGGGAAGCCCGTGAGATTGCCATTTCTTACAGGAAGATGATCACGTCTTCTTTATACCCAACCAGAGTGTCTAGTTTAACTCTCTGCCTGTTCATTTCTTTAAAAGTGTCATCATTGCAGGATCTGGAGGCAAGTTTACTTCTTCCTGTTTTAAACTATTCGTTTACATAACATTGATTCCTGCCAAAAATGCAATTGTTTTTATTTTTAAAAGCTTTGTTTACATAAGTATCTTCTTAGTGACATAACTTCTAAACAACATCTGTGGCATGTATTAACTATCTTTTAAATAGAATGAAAGGCCTGTAGGTTCTTACATGGGATGAAAGCCCAAAATATGCTAGAAAGTAAAAAAGCAACCACAGAATGTTTTGTATGAGTTTGTTTTCTGAAAAATAGTCATATATATAATATATAATATCATATATATTATATATGTAATATACATATTATATATATAATAATTTAGAAGACTGCACACTGAATTTTGACAGCAGCTATCTTTAGGAGGAAAGAATATTGGGAATTTTTGATCCCTACATTTTGTATTTCTGTCATGTGTAATATTTTTATGTCAGATCTTGGTAGTTGGAAAAAAGAAGAAACTAATTACCAATCAATGCCAATTATTAGTTGTGATTTGAAAACAGAGAAAGCCTTAGCTCCATTGGGCCTTCCACTCAAAATGTGGTCCCTAGAACACCAACAGCAGCATGACCTGGGTTCTTCTGAGAGATGCAGAATCTTAAGCCCCATCCTGTGTCTATATTCATGTTCACACTAAGGTGGGAAAAGCACTGACTACCCATGTTAACTATTGCCTTCTTCTCCTGGCATATGTAATTCCTTGTTATAATAATAAAAAAAAATAAGGCTGAGTGAAGTGGCTTACACCTGTAATCTGTGCAGTTTAGGAGGCCAAGGCAGGAGGATTGCTTGAGTCCAGGAGTTTAAAACCAGCCTGGGCAACATAGTGAGACCCCATCTCTATTAGTCCACTTTTGCACTACTATAAAAGAATACCTGAGACTGGGTAATTTATAAAGAAAAGAGGTTTGATTGGCTCATGGTTCTACAGGCTATACAAGCATGGCACCAACACCTGCTCAGCTCCTGGTGAAGCCTCAGGAAACTTACCGTCATAGCAGAAGGCAAAGCAGGAGCAAGCACATCACATGGCAACAGCAAAAGCAAGTGAGAGAGAGGGGAGGCCCCAGACTCTTGAACAATCAGCTCTCATGTGAACTAACCGAGCAAGAACTTACTTATCACCAAGAAGATGGAGCTAAACCATTCATGACAGATCTGACCTCATGATCCAATCACCTCCCACCAGGCCCCACTCCAACACAGGGAATCACATTTCAGCATGAGATTTGGAGGGGACAAACATCCAAACCATATCACCGTCTCTTAAAAAAAGAAAAGAAAAAAAAAGAGGTGAGTTTTTTGTTGTTGTTGTTTTTAAATTAGCTAAGAATGATGGCGCATGCCTATACCTGTGGTCCCTGCTACTCAGGAGGCTGAGGTGAGAGGATCACCTGGGCCCAGGAGGTTAAGGCTGCCGTGAGCCAGGAGTGAGTCACTGCACTCCAACCTGGACAACAAAGATCTTGTCTCAAAATCTAAAATTTAGCAAAATTATCTGCTGTTACTTTATTTTAGAACTTGAACTACGGCATAAAAAGATTTTCTTAAGAGTATATTTTTAGTCATTTGATAGCAATGAACTAAGCTCCCACTGAGTACCTGTCTTCACTGGAGAAAGTCAAGATCGAGTCCATGCCTCCAGGTGCACACAGTCAAGTAAAAGAGAGAGACAAATAAGCAGTTGAATGGGAAAATATGTAAAACTGGTACAAATACAGGCAAAAAGTGTTAAGGAGCCACAACTAATCAAATTCTGTTATTTGTATTATTTGGTGAAATAAAGAGTGTTCAATAATGTCTTTGCATATCTTACTGATTTTTTTTTATCACTCAGAAGTAGAGGAAGGATATTAGAGCAACAAACTCTAGACTTAATTATGTCTACTAGGGAAAAACAAGTTGGAGCTATAAAAACAAAAAGGAAATGGGGGGTGGGAAAGTAGCAATATTGTCTTGAGCTTACGATATTAAAAACAAAACAGTAAACACAGAAGAGCAATGAGTACATCCAGATGTTAGACAAGCCCCACTGATCTGAGAGTCTAAAATGAATACAGTTCAATTGGAGTGGGATATTTTGGAAATGAATCATTTGGACGGAAATGAATGATTTGGACTATACATCTGCCCAGAGTCCACATTGGAAAAGAACAGAAAGGGAGAAACTTTTGTTTTTTAAAAAAAAAAAAAAAAAAAAAGTAAAATAAAAATATGTGTGCCTCTATACCTAAAAGGGAGGTCTCTGGTGATCTAAAGTTTTAAAGGTCATTTACAAATAATGAAACAATGGGCATTTGATCAAAGAGATTTATGACACTCCCCTTTAGAATACTTACATTTAACTTTTGGCCTATGTGAAAATGGAAATAATATTTGCAATTTTGTTCTAAACCCAATTCAAAGAAGCTTAGACTGGTGAGCTGAAAATGTAAAACTCTTTGGGAGAAATCTGTGTGCTCCCTTGGGAATTGGAGACTTGCATACCGACAATAAGAGAAAATGACACACTATGCTAGTCATTTTCTGAAGAAGGAAAATAGCTAGATAAAAAAGGTGCTTTGAAGTGTCATTACATGCATGACTTTGGTGGACAGCCCTGGAAGCTAGAGAAAAAGAGGATGCACTGACCATTTCAGAATCAGGGGCCAGTCGCGCCTACAATCCTAGACTCTGCCCACACATCTGGAACATTTCAATAAAAGACTTGGAGATAAGATTGACAGCTTCACGTCAGACACAATTAGAGGAATGAGGGTTTCAGTCCCTGATATGTAAGATGAAAGTAAAGTCAGACAAAAGCAGAAATAATAGCAACTCTTGAGATAAAAGTGAATAGCAGAGAGATATTTGTGAAATAAGTAAGAGAGAATCACCAAAATCATTCTCCTTTCAACTCAGCAATGTTTTAACAACCCTTGCTGACATTCCAGCACTTGAGTCTGAAGATGTATCTTAGCAGAATCTTCCACGCAGTGTTCTAGTCATATCCTATTCTCATCATTTCTAATAAGTATTATCATAGCTTGTTAACTGATCTTTACAATACAGTGTACCTAAATTAAAATATATGAAGATTGCGTTTTAAATATGGCTCTAACACATAGCTTTTTTTCCCCACAAAAAAATAAGAACTTCTGATTAAACAGATAAAAAGATGCCACATCATTAGAATTATTTAATGATGGTCTCTTTCACTTGAATTTAACTTTCAACTTAAAGCCTTCAATGTTTTAAATCAGTGCTATCTGACTAAAACAATAGAATGGAATGCATTTCTTCATATTTTACCTCTTTCAAGTAAATAAAATTTGAGGTGACTTACAGCAGAAAAGGTACACGGTAAAATCTAGTAGATACTCATTAAAATATTAGAAACTTAAAAAAAAATTAGAGCCCAGGACAAAGATATGACCACTCTGTGCTTTACGATTTGCAAGATTGTTGCAAATGAGTTGCAAGCATTGCTCCACTCTTCCTGGTAAAAATATCATTGTTTTCATTATTGTGAAAAAACTTTGAACCTCTACCTATGAAATGAGGTATAAAAAAGTACACGTTGTTTGTGTCTTTCTTTTGTTAATATCATGCAAAAGGCAGAGTCAACATTAATCTTTGTCCTCCTCGAGTTCCTACAGCTGTTTATACCATTCCAAGTGTGTTCTGTGGACCGGCAGCATTGGCATCACCTGGGAGCTTGCTAGAACTCCAGACTCCCATGCACCATTCCAGACCTGCCCAATCAGAAGCTGCATTTTATCAAGATCCTCACGTGCTCTCCCATGCGCCATTCCAGACCTGCCGAATCAGAAGCTGCATTTTATCGACATCCTCACGTGCTCTCCTGCATCTCAAAGATTGAGAAGTACAAATCTGTAACACCAATCTTCCAGCAAAATTATCATCTCAGAGCAGAAGCTAGCTTATTCCCTTCTTTTTTCCATGACAACAAGCACAGTAGAGAAAATATTATACAGGTTGAAAAAAAGCTTAAGTAAAATTATTTTAAGAGAATGAACAGTTATAAAGCAAAAAAATTAGACAAAGCAGATCAAAATTCAGGACCAAAATCAGTTCGTTAGATTTCAAAATTAGACTATGAGTTATACATTTTAATAATGTCATTGTAAATATTATTAATGACTAATTTATTACTTATGTGTGACAGATACTAATAAGCACTTTGTATCATCTTCCTTGCAACTTTATGAGGTAGTATTACACCATTTTATTAGTGAGGAAATTGAGATTTGAGATTAAGCAAATTCTCCAAGTCAACTGTTTGAAAGTGGAGGAACTACAATCTAAATACAGGCTATCTGATTACAAAAACCATATTTTTAGCTTCAGAGCTCTGAGTTTCTAAATGGTATAAAACTTCAAGACCACATGAACTTGGAAACCTTGCAAGAGGTCAGGTGATTGAATCTTCTCAAAGTCTGAATCAAACAATTGAATCTGATCAAAGTTGATAGCTGAGTAGCTCACATTTTTAAACAACTATAGCTCGCTTATGTGTTTTTGACTGTAAAATCATAGGTCTGATTCTACAAATTTAAAAAGTATATTCTAGTATCAATGGAGATGAGAAATAGGGAAATAAATTGAGTAAGAAATGGCAAGAATGCATATATATACATATGTGTTATATGTATCATCCACATTTCAAAATATTTAATACATATTCATCCTTGTGGATGTTTCTAAGTATAAGCTTTCTGTTTCCCTTGACAATAGTTGTCAAGTGTAATTAATCCTCTCTACAGCTAGAGAAACTGAGGTTCCAATCAGTAAATGTGAAGCAGGGGCCTCTTCAGGTGGTGTGTGGACTCATTGTTAAGATATTCGTGTTTCTCATCACTCTCTACATTTGGTTTCTCCTGTTGGTGGAAAAATGTAAAGAAGATAGCAGATGTGTGTATCTAACTACATGAGTATGGACCATGTGTATAATGAATGCTATCACATGCAGGTGGAAAGATACGTGAAAGGTGGGGTCAGTGATCCATGAGGGAGAAGAAGGTACATTCCTCCATAAGGGCGGGGACTTTGTTTGGTTATTCATGATATCCCCAGTGCAATGCCTGGTACTTAAAAGGTATTTGATTCCTTTGATTGGGTGAATAACCATTGGAGGTTTCACTACTACTCAAAATGTATCCATTGAAACTTTGTAATCAGACATATGTGCATTTGAGTATCAGTCTTACTGATTCTATGATTTTTAAGTAAGTTGTTTAACTTTCAACACCTCAAATTCCTCATATATAAAATGGACATAATGATGCTAATCACGTTAAGGTAAGAGGATCAAGTGAAACACTGTGTAAATTGCTTAGCATGGCTCACGGCACTTTGCATGCCCAATAAATGTAGGTGGAGATATCAGGTCTCCAGTGGGGAGACCTCAGTTTTTAACCATGGGATCCTAGCCTAGCTTATGATTTTTCAGATGTATAGACCAGAAAGAACTGTGAACTGACAGCCCTTCAGCGGTAGAGCCACGACCATGGGCAGGCCCTCGACTGTGTCTAGCCCTCATTATTCGCAATTCACAGAAGAAAGTCTTTCTTTAAAATCAGATGGACTGGGTGCGGTGGCTCAAACCTGTAATCCCAGAGGCCGAGACGGGCAGATCACTTGAGCTCAAGACCAGCCTGACCAACATGGCAAAATCTCATCTCTACTAAAAATACAAAAACTAACCAAGCATAGTGGCAGGTGCCTGTAGCCCCAGCTACTCAGGAGGCTGAGGCAAGAGAATTGCTTGAACCTGGGAGACGGAGACTGCAGTGAGCCAAGATTGGACCACCCCAGCCTGGGCAACAGAGTGAGACTCTGTCTCAAAAAACAAAATCAGATGTAGAATTCTTCTCTGGATGTCTTTCACCATCAGAAAGCATCTCTTCAAGCCTCTTCAACACTCCCAATAGCTGAGTGGATTCCCGCCTAAACAACAAAGACCACCCTGCAGAGTAGTTGTGACCACAAAAGTCAAAGTTGCCCTCTTCATTTGTGAAGAGGAAATAGTTCACTTCTCCTGCTTACTTAGGCCACTCATCCTTGGGTACTATGGAAATAATTCAGATCAATTACCCCCGTATTTAGATTTCCTTGATATTTAGAGGTTTTGAGTTCCTTATATTACTTTAACCAGTCCCTAAAGGGGATATAGCTGATAGAGAAATTACCTGGGAACTTGGGCCTATTGTTGCATACTTTTTTTTTTTTTTTTTTTTTTTTTTTGAGACGGAGTCTGGCTCTGCCACCCGGGCTGGAGTGCAGTGGCTGAATCTCAGCTCACTGCAAGCTCCGCCTCCCAGGTTGACGCCATTCTCCTGCCTCAGCCTCCCGAGTAGCTGGGACTACAGGCACCCGCCACCACGCCCAGCTATTTTTTTGTATTTTTTAGTAGAGACGGGGTTTCACTGTGTTAGCCAGGATGGTTTCAATCTCCTGACCTCATGATCCGCCCGTCTCGGCCTCCCTGTTGCATACTTTTATGAATGATGAAAACAAGAGGAGGGAGATCCAATGCATGACAAAAGAAGAATTAAGCCCTTAAGATGGCATAATTTCTGAGGTTATTTTGAGTGTGACCATTATGATGTTGACAAGAGGCAGTATAGTGCAGTGGTTAGTTAGAAAGCTACGATCTGTGAGACAAATTTGCCTTATGGCCTGTTTTTACAAGACCTGCAAGCTGAAACTAAAGTTTACATTTGTTAAGGGTTATAAAAGAAGAAGGAGGAGAAGCAGCAGCAGCAGAGATCATATGTGGTCTATAAGTAAAATATTAAATATCTGGCCCTTTACAAAAATAGTTTGCCAAGCCCTGGCTAGACTTCACAGCTACACTGACTGAGATCAAGTCACATTAGGACATCTTATGGCAAAAACTCTACAATTCAGCTTCTTCGTCTTCTAAATGAGAAAATAACATTTACCTGTTTCTGGCACAAAACAAACCCCCAATTAAATATTTTCTTCCCTTATTTATGTTGAGGAAAACAAAGCAAGATAAGTGAAATTAGCTCAACTGTGATTTTCTTTTTCTTCTTCTAATTCTGATTTATCATCGTATTTCCAGCACTTGGCACATAGTAGATGCACAGCAAGTAGTTAATGAGTATTTTAGGAGTTAATGGGTATTAGAGTCTTTGATTTTTAAATGTATTTTAATTTTTCAGTAAAATTATGTTCCAAAAAATCAAATTCTAATAGAGTATTCTAAAAATATCAGAGTGGAATGCCTCAAAACTGTCAAGGTCTTCAAAAGCAAGAAAAACTGTCACAGCCAAGGACAACTAAATACAACATGGTATTCCAGGCAGGACCCTGACATAGAAAAGGGGCTTTAGGCAAAAAATAAGGAAATCTAAATAAACAATGGACTTTAGTTGATAATAATGTATTGATATTGGTTTATTTTTTGTTACCAATGCATCATAATAACGTAAGATAGTAATAATAGGGGAAATTGGGTGTGATGGATATAAGAACCCTCTCTACTATCTTCTCAATTTTTCTGCAAATCTAAAACTATTCTTAAAAAAAAATTTCTAAAATATGGGATGGGGTTTGGGGGATGGGGAATTGATGCCTGAATAGATGAAACAAGATTTGTCCTAGAACTAATAATTCTAAAAGTTGGGATATGGGTACAGACAGATTCATTACACTGTTCATTACATAGTCTAGTAAACATATTTGTTAGATTTTGCTGTCTACTAAATATGTTTGAAGTTTTCCACTGAAAATGTTAAGAAAAAAGTAACTTTCAATCAGACAAGAAGGTTAAGAAATAGTGTCCTGAAATGTGGTATACATATATATACCATGAAATACTACTCAGCCATTTAAAAAAAAAAAAAAAAAAAAAAACACGAAATATCTTTTGCATCCACTTGGATGGAGCTGGAGGCCATTATTCTAAGTAACTCAGGAACAGACAACTAAGTCCTGTGGTTCTCACTTATAAGTGGGAGCTAAGTTATGGGTACACAAAGGCATACAGAGTAGTTTCACGGACATTGGAGACTCAGAAGCAGGGAGGGTGAGGGGGGATGAGGGATGAAAAAAATACCTATTTGTTACAATGTACACTATTCAGTGATGGGTGCATTAAAATCCCAGACTTTACTAATTGTACAATTTATCCATGTAAACATAAAACCACTTGTCCCCCTAAAGCTGATGAAATAGAAAAATTAAAATGGAAAAAAGAAAGTGTCCCAAACTACATTTTTCCTGACAGTTATAAATAAACACCTTACTGATGTACACTAAGTTTCAATTATTAAGAAACCATTAGAAATAAGAAGTTTGATTTTGACACGCTAATTCAACATAAAGCATCATTTGTTTACTAAACAGTTGTCTCATGTGATATTTATAACTACTGCACACAGGAGACAGCTGTGATCGCTATTGAAATAGATTTGTGCTATATATAAATTTGTAGATGATATCTATCTCTTTCTACATTTATAGAAGTCATGCAAATTAAATTATTCCATATTAATACTCCTAAGTTCATCTACACTCAACCTCCAATAGTACTGTTTCACATTACTTTATGAACTCCATCCATTAGGCGTGGGATCAAGGCTGTGCTAATGAGCTGGTGAGTGACTATAATTCAGTAATCACTACAGAATCCCCAAATCATATATTTCACATAATCTGTTATATGATGGATGTATATGCAACTTTTTTATTAAAGTTGAGTAAATATGAGAATGGTACTTGATATGTTAAAAGTCTTTAAAAACAATCATTGAACAAGAAAAAAACAATTTTTCTCTCAGATAATTCATCTTCTAAGATACTTTGCTCTCAAATAACTAGTCAAACAATGTAATTAAATGCACTAAAATAATAATTAGTGTAAGAGTAACTTACAAAAAGGATAGAAGTAACCCATTTTGTTAATAGGGAAACTGTGGCAATGAGAGGTGAAATCCAAACTCACAGAACTGTTGAGTGACAGAGCCAGATATATAAACACAAGCTTGAGTGAAGTTAAAGCTCATGGTTTTGCGCTATGACAGATGCCTCTCTTGTGAAATATTCTATACAAAAATCCAAACTGAAAAGGCTAAATTGCTCCATTACTCTAGCATCGGCCCCATCTCTTCTGCAAGCCAGGTCAGCAAGCGTTCTGACCATTAGGCCATCAAAGTTAGTAGACATGTATGTAGCCTGCGTTTTGTTCTTGTTTTTCCCTCAATTTCCTTGTGCAACTCATTTTTGTGTATATTTCTTAACATATTATAATCATTTTTATCGCTATATTATTTGATCCCCAACAGCTATTTTCACCTGTTTAACTACAACCATTGGTAAGTTGTGAGTGTTTATGGAGTTAGTGAGTTCCCTTGTTGCAATGCAAGGGATTTTTGCTATTATTTATTAAATATGTTAGACTGATGATGTGCAAAATAAACATTTGCAATCAAGGTTGACTGTACTTAAGAAATTGCCTATAATAACAATTATATAGGAATTGCAAAATCTGTACTTTCTTAATGCTAAGTAGAGTCTGCATAATAGAATAGCCTGCTCTAAGATTCCCTCAGTCATTCCTAACCTCACCTCTTTCATTCACACATTCAGTCATGTAAATGAGACATAACCCCAGGAAAGTTAAAGGAAATATTGGTTGTGAATAACATCTTCAGCAAACTATGTACTTTGTCTACACCACTTTTCTGAAGGGGTAATGTTTCACACATGCTCAACGAAGGGTTTGTTGAAAAACTGAATGAGATAATCCCTCTAAATCCTAGAAGCTTTCTGAACTAAGGTTACCATATACAGATTTTACCCAGGTAACACTTTAACAAGCTGGGTCACCAAGAAAGCTCTTCCTTTCGCCCTGAAATCATTAGTTGGTGCTTCTACATGTAAAAGCCGGTATTTTGTCAGGGGCCTCAACAACATGTAGGGTTCTCAGGAACATTGAATTCTAAAGCTGTGGTTAATCCTCAGCAATTTTTTTTGAAACTGTGTGTTTTAGCTTCACCTACAAAAGACCTAACAGAGATTTCCTACAGAACAAACATCAGCAGAGAGGATAATTGTAATGCCCTTTACAAAAACAACTGTTAGGACTATTTAGCCAGAGCCAGCAATGTTGGAACTTGTCCCCACTTGCTGAGAAACTCAGGGGTTGTTCTACTGAGCTACCCTTACCCACACAGTAGACAAGCCTCCCAGCCTGGCTCATGATGGGACTTGTCGTAATTCAGCTGGAGCCACTGGTAAATATCCACCTGTCTATTACTCATTAATAGAGAGAGACAGGATGTCAGCTGTTTCCGTGACTTGGAGAAACATAGGCTTTTACCACCTTCTGGCTTACTCTCAAAGTAATATTAGAAACAATAAGGCAGACAAGAATAAAAAAGAGCAGGAAGATGCAATGTCAAAAATAAAAATAAATCATCATTGGCTGAAGGATACAAAGATTATAGCCTTTAACTTGCTTCGCAGGTTTTCATAATTCAAGTTTGGCAGTTCAGTCATCTTAGAAGATAGGGAAAAATAGACTCCAAACTGATTTACATATTAGAAAAATTTATTCTGCTAATGCTGATAGATATTATAACATTTGTTGCTTATTAACCCCCATCACCGATATTTAGATTACATAACTTGTGCTGACCTGTTTGAACAGTAAATAACTTACATGTCACAATAAGCTTAATTATGATAAAATAAGGCAGACAAAATTGAGGCCCTGCTTGCTGACACAGCCTTCTAGTCCTCCATGTCTAGAGTTCTATTCCTTTAATGTCTTTATTGTACAGATAATTATGGATCAATACTAGGAGTCAAGCACTTGGTTTGCGACAAAACAAACATGCTGCTTCCCATTCAGGGGTTAGTCTATTCACCAACAAATAAATGTATAATTTCACATAAGCATAAGTGCTACAAAAAAAAATAATAAGTGGTGCAATAGAAGCAAGCGGGTGGCGGAGGTGGCGACATAGGGACAGGAAATCTATTTTGAGCAGAGCTGTCAGGAAAACTTCTCTGTGTAGCTAACATTTAAGCCAAGACCTGAAAATTGATGTCAGTGGTGAGAAGAAAGTGGTGATATTGGTGGGCTGGGAGTCCCTAGATTAAGAAAGCTTGACAGTACAAGAAATGAGAAGGAGGCCAGTGTGCCTGAAGTGTGGCAGGGAGGGGAGCAGAGATTAATTTGCAGTAATGTGTGTGCCCAAACATAGAGGAGTTAAGATTTATCTGATTGACAACTGGGATCCACTGAAGAGTTTTAGCAGAAGAGTAATATGATCACCTTTTTTAAAAGATTATTCTGGTCTCCAACTCCTGACCTCGTGTTCCGCCCACCTTGCCCTCCTAAAGTGCTGAGATTACAGGTATGGAGAAACGCTGTCTCTACTAAAAATACAAAAATTAGTTGGGCGTGGTGGTGTGCACCTTAATCCCAGCTACTCAGGAGGTTGAGGCAGGAGAATCACTTGAACCCAGGAGGCAGAGGTTGCAGTGAGCCAAGATTGCACCACTGCACTCTAGCCTGGGTGACAGAGTGAGACTCCATCTCAAAAACAAAAAACAAAACAAAACAAAAACAAATATATATATATATATATATATATATTTTCTGCAGGTGCTATGGAGAATAGAGGGGAAGAAGGAATCGATGATGGCAGAGAGGCACTGCAGTGGCCCAGGGATGAGATGTTACCTTGGAATATGGTAGTGGTAGACAGAGAAGTTAAATGTGTAGAGTTGAGATGCATTTGGGAGATAGAAGTTGCTGGTGGGTGAGCTTTGAGGAACAAGAGAAAGGAACACATTGTTTGGCTTCTTAGGGTTTTGGCTTTTACAACAGGACCAAACTCAGCTTCTGAACTGGGGAAGGATGAGACTTTGTCATTTTATAATGACCATATTTCTCAAGGCTAAGATGCATTTTTTCTGCAATTTGGTGTTTCTGAAATTGATATGTGTCTTACAATCAATGTCAAAGGAAAACTCTAGAGAAGCTGTGACAATATTGTCTTCCCTTATAAATATGTGAAATTGGCTCAGAGTGGAAGACATCTATCCATTCATCAGATAGTCACCTAGGCTATTTGCACTGATTGCACAACACACGGTGTATCTTAATTTGCTTTACTTAACATGTTTGCATAGAGATTACACTACAAAGCAGCCTTGAAACAATGACATTGTATATGCAGAAGAACAATAAATATATTAAATAAATAAAGCCAGAGAACACAAATTTACCATAAATGAAGCACATATTAGCCCCTGGAAAACTGTTTTACCATGAAACAATCAGCTAGTGTTTTTCAGGCTCTGAAAATTAAAGATAGCCACAAGAAGATAAACTGGGGCTCATGGTGGGGCAGGAGGGAGGAGTGAGGCTGAAAGAGCTGTCATTAAGATATGTACAAATATGTTACTTAGGCTGGGCACCGTGGCTTATACTGGTAATCCCAACACTTTCAGAGGCTGAGGCAGGAGGGATCACTTGAGCCCAGGAGTTCAGGGCTAGCCTGGGTAACATAGTGAGACCCTGCCTTTACAAATAAATGTATAAAAATAGCTGGGTATGGTGGCATGTGCCTGTAGTCCCAACTACTCAGGAGACTGAGATGGGGGGATCACTGGAGCCGAGTTCGAGGATGGAATGAGCTATGACACTGCACTCCAGCCTGGGTGACAGAGCAAGACACTGTCTCAAATTTATATATATAAATATATATATACACACACACGTATGCATATATATATATATAAACTTGTCATATACCAGGTAATATATGAAAGGCAATACAAATTGTTCCGTCCTGAGTATTTCATAATAGGATTTTCAATGATAGGAAAGATTAACTTGAGCCATTCAGATGCTAATTATCTATCTGACTAAAACATTCAGGTGACTTTTGAAGAAGCTGTTGCAATGCCAGTGAAATGAGGTTTGATTAATTTTGATAAGAGGATATACCAAACATTTCAATTGCACTTTAATTTTTCCTACCTTTTTTTTTAAGAAAAAAAAAAAAACAGCATTTTGGCTGTGTTGAGGGGAGGAGAGTGTGCCCCAAGCCCCATCTAAAGAGGCATGTGGTATCTGACATCTAGGCTTTGCACAGTGGGCAATCCAGTGTGACAAGGAGACACAGAACCGGCTCTTTGTATTCCAGCGGGTTGAACGCAGCCTGATCTCTGAGTGCATGACCAGAGCTAGAAAGGAGTAGCTAACCGGGTCCAAACACTTCAGATGGAGCAAGCAACCCCTGTCCCTGAGAAGTGGCATCTTTCATCAGGTATGACACTCATGTAAGAATCAGCCTGACAAACCATGCTGACCTGTGCCAGGAGCCAGGCATGGAAATAAATGAAGACCAAGCAAATGAGAACAGATAAAGGCTATTTATTCAGAGCTATAGCAAGGGAGTTAGCCACCATCATCTGTCTGTAAACAGAAATTCAAAGGAGTGGAAGAGAAACCTTCAAAAGAGAAGGCTTCAGGTGTGCCCTGACTGGAGGCTATTGGCATGGGAAAGCTTCAGGTGGGCTGTCTAGAAGCAAAGCACCCTATGTGATTGGTTAGGGGTGTAGATTAAGTTTTCTTGGGTTTGTTCTGAAGTTGAATGCAGAGACAAAAATGAAAGAGGTTACTCATCAAGTCCTGGGCATCTGTAGCTGATTGTTGCAGGGGTTATTGTTTAGGTTTCTAGGCTGGTTGCTACACACACTGGTCTGACTTCCTACAAGTCTGACTTAGAGATAGGCTGCTGTTCTGGGCTGGTGGCTGTAAATGATTGAGTTCTAGGCTGGTTGCTGCAGATTGTAGGTTAGAGCTTGATTTCATATATATTCTGACCATTCTCAGTTTGTATGTGTCAGTTTCTCATAGGGTCACAGAGACCTTACTCCAGTGAGGACCAGCAAAGTCTCAGGCAGAGGAAGGTTCTACTTGATAGCAACACCACCTGGCAAGAAAAGCTGGTATTTGTAGCAGCCCAGTTCCCTCAGGAGGATCATGTATAGCACTGCTGTCACTTCAGGAGAAGATATTTGCTGTAGAACTTACCCAGATAAGTACTGAGTATTTATTTCAAAAGTACTGAAGAAACCTAGAAATAGATTTCAATTAATTTTGGATCTGAGCTGAATTAGGAGCAGGTGAGGAAGAGAATAGATTTCAGCAAAACAACGAAAATTTTTGAAAGAACCCAATTCCTGTGAAATACCATCTTTGCCATCAATTTTACTTTACTCATCGTGATAGGCCTATGAGTATAATTAAGCAAAAGCTTCTCATCATTAAAAAAAAAAAAAAAATAGCTAACAGGACTAGGTTAAATGGTGAACTACCAATGGTAGCCACCCATGCAGTGTTCTTAGACATATCTTCTAGTTCTTAAGGCAACATGGAATTATACATGTGCTTCATTATGAGAAAAATAATTACAAAAACCCCAGTTCAGCAAATAAAAATGGCATCAATGTTACAACAATAATGAAAAGTACCAACAAGCAGCAAATATATATACATACACACACACACACATACACACACACACACACACACACACACACACACACATATATATAAAAAATACAGATGGGATTGAGGATTTCCTTGAGGAAGAATCTATTCCTCCTTAACATTGCATTTTACATTGCATTAACATTGCATTGAAGACAACAACAATGAAAAGTATTTTATTAACATCTTTCTCTAACAATTATTTGAAGGTTCCCAACCATTGGTCTAGGTTGACCTCACACATGTCAATATTGCATTCATTTTTAGCCTATTCTGAGAAAGGTACTGTGTGTTTTATTTTTCCTTAAACATTAGAATCTCATCTATCACAACCATTACATTATCTCATAAAACTTTTTCTAATAAATTTTAGAACAACCCCACACAATAAGTAGTATTATTCTCGTTTCACTAGTACAAAAACTGAGGCTTAAATGGGCTCTGAGATAAATCAAAGTGAACCAGCTAATAAGTGTGAAAGCCACTTTTCTTTCCATCTAAAATAGTCTTTGTTTCACACAGGCTTCTGCTTTTGAGACTTAGCCACATAAATACATATGGATCTGGTTCATTCCACTGAAGGCTAATACTTCATTTCCTTTTTCTTGGCCACTTAAGTTGCTTCTAATTTTGCTCTTAAAAACAGCACCGCAGTGAACATCTCTATATATGTTGCCTTGTACGCCAAAATAAAAATATTTGTTTAAGCTCTGGGTGTATATCTAGAAGTGAAATTTCTGGATTATTGAAAATATCAACTTTACTAGAGATTGCAAAATTACTCTGCAAAGTGCTTGTACCAATTTATACTTCTCAGTTATTCTTTTGGGTTTCTTCACTCTATATTCCTCCAAAATAAGTCAAACTGATACATATGAAATGACATTTCATTGTGATGTTTTAATGTACATCCTTTCATGTATTTAATGATCATACAGATTTCCTTTTCCATGAGCCGCCTGTTATATACTGTTAAGGACTGAAGTATGTGCCCTCAAAATTTTTATGGTGGAATTCTAAACCCCAATACCTTAGGATGTAACTCTATTTAGAGAGATAGGGTCTGTAAAGAGGTAGTTAAGATTGAATGAGGTAAGAAGAATAGGACCTAATCCAGTATGGCTGGCATCCTCATAAGAAGAGGAAGGGACACCTAGGGAGGCATGCACATAGAGAAAAAAGTATGTGGGGAACACAGTCACAAGATAGAGAGCCACTTTCAAACAGTGTTGCTTCCTTTTCAAAACTCAGTGCTGCCAGGTGCGGTGGCTCATGCCTGTAATCCCAGCACTTTGGGAGGCTGAGGCAGGTGGATCACCTGAGGTCAGGAGTTCAAGACCAGCCTGGCCAACATGGTGAAACCCTGTCTCTACTAAAAATACAAAAATTAGCCAGGCATGTTGGCACATGCCTGTAGTCCCAGCTACTCAGGGGGCTGAGGCAGGAAAATGACTTGAACCTGGGAGACGGAGGTTGCAGCGAGCAGAGATCATGCCACTGTACTCCAGCCTGGGCAACAGAGCAAGATTCCATCTCAAAAAAAAAATAAATAAATAAGATACTGTTAAATGTTGCAAAGAATAAGATCAAGGGAATCTCATCTACTACTGGTGGGAGAGTTACCTGGGAGAGTCTCATTTACAAATAAAGCTGGAGGCATCATGCTACCTGACTTCAAACTATGCAACAAGGCTACAGTAACCAAAACAGCATGGTACTGGCATCAAAACAGATAGATAGACCAATGAAACAGAACAGAGGATTCAGAAATAACGCCACACACCTACAACCATCTGATCTGATCTTTGATAAAGCTGACAAAAACAAGCAATGGGGAAAGGATTCCCTATTTAATTAACAGTGTTGGGAAAACTGGCTAGCCATATGCAGAAAACAAACTGGACCCCTTTCATTACAGCTTTTACAAAAATTAACACAAGATTGATTAAAGACTTAAACGTAAGACCTAAAATAGCCGGGCGCGGTGGCTCAAGCCTGTAATCCCAGCACTTTGGGAGGCCGAGACGGGCGGATCACGAGGTCAGGAGATTGAGACCATCCTGGCTAACACGGTGAAACCCCGTCTCTACTAAAAAATACAAAAAACTAGCCGGGCGCAGTGGCGGGCGCCTGTAGTCCCAGCTACTCGGGAGGCTGAGGCAGGAGAATGGCGTGAACCCGGGAGGCGGAGCTTGCAGTGAGCTGAGATCCGGCCACTGCACTCCAGCCTGGGCGGCAGAGCGAGACTCCGTCTCAAAAAAAAAAAAAAAAAAAAAAAAGACCTAAAATCATAAAAACTCTAAAAGAAAACCTAGGCAGTACCATTCAAGACATAAGCATGGGCAAAGACTTCATTTCTAACACACCAAAAGCAATGGCAACAAAAGCCAAAATTGACAAGTGGGATCTAATTAAACTAAAGAGCTTCTGCACAGCAAAATAAACTATCATCAGAGTGAACAGGTAACCTACAGAATGGGAGAAATTTTCTGCAGTCTATCCACTTGACAACGGGCTAATATCCAGAATCCACAAAGAACTTAAACAAATTTACAAGAAAAAGCAAACAACCCCATCAAAAAAGTGGGCAAAGGATATGAACAGACATTTCTCAAAAGAAGACATTTATGCAGCCTTTAATTTAAAAGTTTGATCCTGTATTAAAATGGAAAACCCTACAAGAAGAGTAACATAGGATCTAAAAGCAAAGTATCAAGCTGGATTGCTCTTGGTGCAATTTATACTAATCTCCTCTCTTACCATATTTGTAGCATGCTCACGTATTCACATTTTTCTCACTTTGGCTCCTTACTTTGAAAACCACAGCCACACTGGACTGTGATTATATATGTGTTGGTACCTAATGTCTTACTTGTCCAGGGTAATTTGTATTTTAACAGTAGTCCTCTGTAAGTATATTTTGTTGGTAAAATTTTCAAGCCAATAGTAGAAAATATTTTTGCAGATGTATCTTCCCATCGTGATCATCACTCTTTCTCAATGTCTTGAATTTCACTTCTTTGGGTTGGCATATGGTTTTGGAGATGCACATGGAAGTTGGTCAAAAATTCCAACTACAGGAAACTTCAATGTGTACCAATTTTTTTCTCTAGGAAATTACTGTGACCTTTTATTTAACGTAAGTGGAGCTCATTCAAAAAATAATGATTTATACAATTTATCTGCTATTCCTTTTAGCAATCATGCAGAATTATTCATTTTGCTCCTAGAACTGGAATACCAAAAAAATCTTATCTCCAAGTCACAGAATATGATGTTTTAGAATTTACAATATAGATGTTTTTATCCCCTTACATGACCAAACAGAAAGTTGTAAGCTGTGTTCATAAAAATGGAACTTCAGATGTGAAAATGGACCATACTAACTTCCCATTTTGTTGTTTCCTCAAGTTCTGCCATTTATTTAACATTTACTTAAGACTTAACAAGACATATTTAACAGAAAGGCCTTCCACCAAAGAGGCACAATTTAGGACACATATTTGCTTACTTTGTTTCTAGGTCCTGATGCAAGTGGCAATGAAAACTGAGCTATCTATTCTCACACTCAGTCTGTAGTAATCAGTATTTGAAGCAAAAGGAAAAAACAAATCACCCTACTTAATCTTTAGCCTTGACATGTCCCTACTGAATGGATCTGTAGCTAAAAATATTAAGAGTTTTTAAAAAACTGGGAAGAATAAAACAAAAAAACAGGAAAGGGACCAGAGAAATAAGAAAATAAAATGGACATTCTAGAGAGGTTTGCACCTGCTTAAAGGAGAAAAAATGATGTCAGACCCTCTTTGCCTTCTCTCCTTTAAGAACAGGGTTAAATAATTTGTGTTTCTCCATATATTCTCCACTCTTGATCTCTCAATATTTTCAGTTAGATTTTTGGTTCATCAAATCCTTTCCTCAGATTCTATTTAAATGACATTAACATTTGCTCACTGAGAATAGGACTGATATTATCAACTTACTTAACAAGGGCTATGAAATTTGAGACAGACTGTGGGAAAATGTTGGCTCAATGGGTAGTACTCTATTTCTGGTTCTCTTTTCTGGGCCAGAATGTCAGAGAGATAAGTTTCTGAATTCACACGAGTTACTTTCCCTGCCCTGGCTGCACATTGCATGGCAGATGGCCGAGTGTGGACTAATGTTCTTTAGTAACTTAAGTGTGGGATGGAACCAAAGCCAAGTTATTATCTTCACTTTTTTTCTTGATCAGAGAAGCAGCCTTGAAACTCATGACCCCATTCTTAAACAGTGAAATGTCTTTTAAAATACTGGTTCATTTTAAGTAGCAAACCAGCAAGACACTATATTCTATGTATTTATCTCTAAGCTACAAAGAAAATCCTAACAGCGAAGGCTTTTGATAAATTAGTAGTTATGTTTCAGACAATATTTTTGTTTCATCTAAAACTACTTTTTATTATTATATACTATATAATACATGCCAAATAGTATATAAAACATTATTTTATGTATATTTTATATAGAACATATATAAAGAAATGTTATCAATAGATTAAAGAACCCATGGTACCCCTCCCCGATAACCTCTTATTTCCCTCTAGGGACAATGACTGTGATAAATTCATTAATCACTTCTTTTCATAATTTTGCTTTATATGTATGTCTTTAATGTATATGCATCACTGAACAATTACTGTTTTTTGTTGAGCTCTGCATAAATAAAATCATAGAATGTGTGCTTACATGGCTTGCTTCTTTCACTCAACAGATTTTAAGATTCACCCATGTCGACACTTGCAGCTTTCATTCATTTATGTATACTATATACATAATATATACTCTATGCTATACTATATACCATGCTATGAACATATAGTATAAATACACCAATATTTATTTGTACATTTTATAGTTGGTGAACACTTGAATTTTTCTGGTTCTTGACTACTCAGAATCATGCTGCTATGAACATTTTTGTACATGTCTTATAATACACTTGTGCAGGAAATTTTCCAGGAGTTGTATCAAGGAGGGGAAGAGCTGGTCATATCCTAAGCACAAATTGTACCCTTACTGGTAAGACTGAACTGTTTTGCAAAGAGCCTCTACCAGGTAACACTCCTACCAGCAGTGGATGAGATTCTCATTGATCTGTATTCTTTCCAACATTTAACAGTAACTTTTTGTTTGTTTGTTTGTTTTTTGAGACATAGTCTTGCTCTGCCGGCCAGGCTAGAGTGCAGTGGTATGATCTTGGCTTACTGCAACCCATCTGCCTCCTGGATCCAGGTTCAAGAAATTCTCCTGCCTCAGCCTCCCAAGTAGCTGGGATTACAGGTACATGCCACCATGATCAGCTAATGTTCGTATTTTCAATAGAGACAGGGTTTCACCATGTTGGCCAGGCTGGTCTTGAACTCCTGACCTTGTGATCTGCCCATCTCAGCCTCCCAAAGTGCTGGGATTACAGGTGGGAGCCACTGCGCCAGGTCCAACCGTATCTAACTTTTCATATTTGCCAGTCTGATGAGAGTTAAATAGCATTTCATTAGAGTTGTATATTTCATTTTAGGGATTACTAATGAAATTAAACATTTTTAATATGCTTAAGCCAGTCATATATTGTGTTCTATGAAAATCCATTTATGTCTTGTGCCTATTTTACTATTGAGTAAATTTGTGTTTCAATTTTTGATTTGTAGGAACTATTTATATATTTATAGTCACAATTATTTATTAGTTATATATGTTTGTAATATTTTCTCCTGGGTTTGGACCATGTTTTTATTCTGCTTGTAGGATCAAAAGCTGTTAATTTTAATTGGTAATTCATCAACTATTGCACTTATAGTTTTAATTGGTAATTCAACTATTGCACTTATAGTTTGAATTTTTGATTTTCTGGCCACTTAATAAAGTCTTTCTTTCCCAAAGGCTATAAAGTTATGCTTCAGTACTGTCTTCTAAAATTTTTACAGTTTTGCCTTTCACATTAAAGGTTTAATCCACTGGAATTAATTCACTCTGATTCCCTTAATGTCAACAATTTACATAATCAGAGTACAGTTACGAAAACCAGGGAATTAATATTGATACAATACTGTTTACTGAAAAAATTAACATTTCATTAGTTTTCCCACTCAGATCCATTTTATGTTTGAGGATCCAATCCAAAATCCTACATTTCATTGAACTGTTGAGGGTTCCTCAAGTCTTCTCTGACCTTAATACTTTTTATGAGTACTGGTCAGTTATTTTGTAGAGTGTATCTCAGTTTTGAACTTTCTCATGTTTCTGATGATTAAAATGAGATATGCATTTTTGTCAAAAATGCCATAGATGTGATAGCATCTCTCACTTCTTCATCTCAAGGGGTTCATAATCTCAACATCTTAACCATGATTACTTCATTAAGGTGGTACCTTCCAAGTATCTCCACTGTAATGTTACTATTTTCACCTTTGTAATTGATAAATATCTTGGCAGAGATACTTTGAGACTATGCTAATGTCCTACTCCTCTTCAAACTTTTACTGTTTGATCTTGTCCTACTCCTCTAATGTCCTACTCCTCTTCAAACATCTACTGTTAGATCTTGCTTGCTACAATTACTGAACTCTTTGTCTAATGGGTGTTTATCACTGTCATTTTTCTGATTTATCAGTTTCAATTATTCCATAAGCAAAGACCATCCCTTATTCCCATTTATTTATGTCTATATAGACTCATGAATATCTATTTTAATCTGTGGACTAAAATCCAACACTATTATGAGTATTCTGTTCTTCAGATTTGTCTAGTTTGGGCCATAGGGAACTTCAATTTGATTCTGTGTCCTTTTGGCATGGCCCATACTTTTTTACCTTTTTTTCCTCAACCACTTCTTTTTTTTTTTTCTGCTACCACAAAATGGTCCAGGCTCATCTTGTATATTCACTGGCCCAATCATGCATTCAACTAGAGAATCCCTAGTTCCTCTTACTAGAGAGTAATAGTATTTGGAAACAAAGATTTGAGTGCTAGGTTTACTTTTCTGTGGGGCCATTGCCCCTATGCTTTCTGAACATGTGCAGATAAGAAACATATGCCTGTGTACTAACTCACACATGTATCTCTATTTCTATATCTGTGCATATATATTAAATAATTTGAGTTCATGATACCATCAGTCAGCACAATATTCATTGCAACCTTCCCCTTTTCCTTATTTTTACATTTCTATTTCTGACTATGGGAAACCCAACTCTCATTATCATATATTCATTTTTTTCTTCAATCCTATTATACATATAAAATAGTTACTGAATTATTAATCCATACTCTTATACATTTACTAACTAGAGCATGGTGTTTGTGTACAGGATTGTTTTGGGTTTTGCTTTTGTTTTTTGGTCTAACCTTATGATATCCAATTAAAATACGCTTTTTCCAGAGTTACTCAGATCAGGCCTTACCTTCCCCATCCCCTTTAGTAAAATGTTATTTATTTGTAATGCAGTTAGGTTCATTTTTTTTTGGCTATTTATACTCCATTTTGACATCTGTATATCCTGGTTAACTTAATTTGTTTAGTACATGAAACATTACTATGGTTATTAGAGTCAGGGCTATAGAAAAGTTGAATTCATTGAAGAGTATACCTCTTCCTAAACCATACTATCCTACTCCCATTCCTCCCTTCTCTCCACCCTCTTTCCATTTACCTCTGTAAGTAACCAATATCCTTGTTTACAGATTTATCCTATATTTTGCATGAACTAGTATATACATACTTTCTCATATCTCCTTCTTTCTTATATGATTGTTGTCATACTTTACATACTCTTTAATAGTTTGCTTTCACACTTAATATATCCCGAAAATCACTAGTCACTTCCCAGAAATCACCCACCTTCAATTTTATAGCTATATAGTTTTCTGTTGGGTAAATATACCATAATTTATGGTACTATTCCACTATGTATAGATGCTTATATTCCCAATAGTCTGCAATGGCAATGTCTCAATGAATAGTCTTATGCATATGAATGTTCATATTGTTGGAGGTTTAGAGTCAGGACAGATGCTTAGAAATGAAATCTCTGGGCCAAAAAGTAAGAGAATATGTAGTTTTGTTGAGTCTTGCCATAGATCCCTTTAGAAGAGAAGTACCATTCTGCATTCCCACTAACAATGTATGAGAATGCCCATTTCTGCACAACCTCACAAACAAAATGTTATTGCTTTTTAATTTTTACCACTCTAAAAATGAGAAATGTTATCTCTGTGCTATTTTAGTTTGTATTTCTCTAATTATGATTTAATTTGAATGGCTTCAGATGTTTAAGGACCACTTTTGTATCATTTTTAATGTAAATTGTTTGTTCATGTTTTTTCTAATTTTTCTATCAGGTTTTTGATCTTGTGTCTCTCAACTTTTAAGAGTTCTTTGTCTCTACTATGTGTGGTGAATTTTCTTCCGGTTCATCAGTTGCCTTTTGGTGGTGCTTTTGATATGGGGCTGCTTTTCTATGAAAATTTTTTTATTTTTATATAGTCAGATTTTCAATCTTTTTTTGTCTCTGGATTTTGAATCATAGTTATAAAGATTTTCCCTGTATCAAGGTTAATGAGAGTTCAAGGTTAATAAGAGTTCATTCATAGTTTATTCCAATACTTGAATGGTTTTGTATTTTTTATACTTTAGATCCTAATCTAGAATTTGCAGTTTATTCTTATGTATGGTGCAAGGTATACATTTAAATTTATTGTTTTCCAAGTGGTGATCTAGTTGTTCTAGCATATTTGTTAAAAACCTGCCTTTCTCCCAGTGATTTGAGTTGCCACCCCAGTATCCTTTATGTCCACCTATTGCCTATACAACGATGAGCTTTTTTCCATTTTCTTTTTCCCTTCATCTCCCAATTTTTTGACACATCATTTCTATTTTGTTACAGTATATGGCATTTGTAAATTCATTTTTCATCCTCTTTCCTACTTACATTTAGTCTTAGATGCACATGTATATATTTTCAAGTGTTCGCCATCAGTCCTTTTGCTGAACTTTTTCCAGTCAGCACTTGGTGGGATTTAATCCTCTAGTAGATTCCTCAAGAAGAGATGATGAGTACAGAATTTCCTAATTCCTCACATGTTGAGAATTGTTTTTCTATAGGCTTCATATTTGACAGATACCTTAGTTGGATGAAAAATCCTTGGCTTTCACTTTTTTTCACAGATTTTTTTCAAAGTGCTTTCTTGTCTTACTTTGTGAGCTTTCAAAAGTCTAATGCAGTGGGACACGGTGGCTCATGCCTGTAATCCCAGCACTTTGGGAGGCTGAGGCGGGCAAATCACCTGAGGTCAGGAGTTCAAGACCAGCCTGGCCAAAATGGTGAAACCCCATCTCAACTAAAACTACAAAAATTAGCTGGGCGTGATGGCAGGCACCTGTAATCCCAGTTACTAGGGAGGCTGAGGCAGGAGGATGCTTGAACCTGGGACAGGGAGACTGCAGAGAGCCGAGATCATGCCGTTGCGCTCCATCCTGGGTGACAAGAGTGAAACTCTGTCTTAAAAAAAAAAAAAAAAAAAAAAAAAGGTCTAATGCCAGTCTAATTCTTTTGCCTTTGAAAGTTATTTGGCCATCTACCTGGAAGCCTTGAGAATTTAATCGTAACCTATGAAATCTAATAATTTATTGATAAATTATTTGGGACTTTATATGTGAATAATCACACAATCTAAAACAAATTATATTTTTCTAGCTTCCTTTCCTATCCTCTTCTTTCCCTCCTTTCTTTCTCTCTGTCTCTATCTTACTGAACAAGCCAGGACCACTTTCTTGATTACAGGCCAGTCAAGTCCTCCTCCCTATGAATAATTCTTGGTGCCTCCTGACTCTATGCTATGCTCTTGGTTCTACCCTCTGAGTCATCCTTCCTTTTTCATAAAAAATAGCCCGAGGCTGCAGCAAAGTAGTTTTCCAACTTGTTCCAGTTGGCATCAAGTTAGAAATCCAGTCTTCTTTTCATTTTGGGCAGGCTCTGCCCTCTTCAGTTCAAGCTAGTATAAACAGGTATTTAGTTTAGCAATATAAAATGCTAAGACAGATGGCAATAAATTAAAAGTGTATTAAGCACTTACATAAAGAGGTAATTAAGAAAATAAGCAGTTTGGGGCTCTCATGGCAGGCAGACTTGGGTCAAACTCACAATCTGCCACTTACTAGCTCTACAAGCATGGGCTCATGTAAGTTCTCTTTATTTCCATGTTATCGTCCTAAAATGTAGATGAAGGACATAAATAAACAAACATTTAAAATACTTTCAGGGCCTGCTACATAGTGAAAACTAAATACAGCTCGGTTATTGCCAAATGGTTGTTATTCCTTCCCAAGTAGCGTGTGCATTCACCATGGATAAATGAACATGAAAAGATCAGTGGCAGGAATTGAGCAAAGAAAAAAGAACTACAAGCTATTTAGCCATTTTGACCAACATTTTTAAAAGAATAAGTAACAAGTGACAGTAGATGCTTTCTTGCAAATTGTCTCTTGATTGGTCAGGGGTAAAAGCAGCACCTCTGAATGAAAAAGGCATTGAACAGAAGTCAGAAGCCTTGGCTTTTCATGTTGCCTCCTCCTCTGCCCGGTAGCCACTTGATGTAACTCACAACCATCCAAGACTTAGTTTCTGTATCTACAGAATAGGACTTCTAGCCCTGTCCTGTTCTCTCTCCACGATTATTGTCACTCTGAAATGGAAAATGAGGCTGTCAAAAAAAGAAAAGAACCAGCACTGTACCCACTGTGTGTCCGGTACTTGAAATACATGGTCTCACCTACACCTCTCAAAAACCCTAAGAGGGAAGTATTGTTTTTGAGCAACTTACACAGAAAGAAATTGAGACTCAGAAAGTTTAAGTAACTTGTTCTGGATTACTTGCTAAATGGTAGAGCTGGGTATGAATCTAAATTGAGAAGCTCAGTTATCAGAACTAAAAGGTCACTTCTACCTAATCAACAGGAAAGACGTACTGCTGAGTCAAGAAATGCCAACTTAGAGGGATCTCCTACTGAAAAGCAGAAATGGACAGACTTCAGGAAAGGTTAAACCTGCTGGTAGGAATGAAACTGGCTTCAAGGAAGAAAGGACAGAAAAAGATCAGGCCCATAGCATCCATCAAGTTCCCCCCACATTACTTCATGAAAGCTCCCACTTGCCATCACCACATTCCAGCTACCTATTATGCTCTTTTCTACCTGCAGCCTCTCCCCTGGGTCAGTGAGACTTGGGCATCTGGGTACACTTGCACATGGATTTTCTTCAGGTAGCCAGCTTCTAGTTTTCACTTAAAGTTCACTGTGAAGATAGGACCCAAGCTCTTGGTTTTAGCTAGTTCCTCCAGAGTTCAATCTGCATACTTATGGGCTCAAGTTGCATAGCCCTTTCATTGATACAAAACCCAAATTCATAACCTTATTATTTTTTATGTAGAATATTGCTGTCGCTGAAAAAAAAAAAAAATGTCTAAGGTGCACCATCACCTCTCCCTGGCAGATGAGAACTTCCACATTGACTTCTCCCTGGGATTTTGACCTAAACTTGTTCCTTTATGCATGAATTTATGAGAAACAACTGTGTGGGATGGAAAACAGTTCCATCCCAGTTTTCACTATCTTCCCTCCACACCCTCATTGCCAATAACATATCACCTTGCTCCATCCCTAGAGTTTGGCAGGAGTTACCATCTTGTTTCATGGCTAGAACTGTTTATGATACACAAGTGATGTCTTTATCCTGATTAACTGTTCCCAAATATGAACTCTGGAAAGTTGCTTTACTTCACAATAAACTTATCAGAATCAGTTTTTTCTTATGGTCCTACAAACCATTAAAAAGCACTGGACGTTGGTTTATGGAAATTATTGATAATCCACTCCAGTTATCAAAACAACAAAATAAAGATCACTGATCTGTCAGTATACCTATGTCCAAATACTGTAAAAATAATGCATCAGCTAAAGTGGACAAAGAAGATGATTAACAGTGTGCTGAGAGAACATCAAGCTAACATCAAGTGTGTCAATCACACTCACCCTCTGTGTAATAGGAAAAGAGTCATGATTAGTACAGAGGATTACATTTATTTCTCTGCTATAATCTGAACTTAATCAAAATATCTGCTGGTCATGTTTATGTCTATCTACCACAAAATAAGAGTTAAAGAAAGCATTATTTATCTTTATTTTAACACTTAATACAAAATGCAAATAGTCCTAAAATATCTACCAAAGCTTAAAGATCAAACTGATCATAGCAATTTTCATATTAGCTCAGAATATGTCAAAGCAAAGAGCTACACAATAAATGCCTAGTTGTATTCTAAAAAGTGAGAGGGCAAGAAAAACTCTAAATAGGTTCACTTTGAAGACTGCGTAAAAAGCAGATGTCATCAATACAAATTATCCCTGAATTTTGTTTAACACAGGGCAAAACAATTTTTTTAATGTTTTCATCCTAATTATATTTTTTCAGAGAGGATACTGACACATTGTTGCCTCTCAGAAAATTAGTGAATGTAGGAATACAAACTCTAATAAAAAAAACTTTTTGGCTTCTTTCAGCTCCTAACACATACTCTAGAGTTCACTTTACGGTTATCAGGAGAAATCTAAGGAAAATAAAGCTCAACAGAACTGCAGAGCATCAACTGGCTTAACCTTGTCAAGTAGGGATGAAGCCGGAAGTGCCATGTGACACTGACTGACAGAAATCAAAACCGATGAAGAAAATACACTGAAGAAAAGATGGCAAAAAGTTAATGAGGTGTGTCCTCCACCATGGCCAAGATCACAGAAAACTGATAGACACATTCTGTGTTTCAGCAAACTAGTCAGTTCTGGCGGCCTTTTTTAACCTTCCCACAATCCTGTTTACATAATCGTGTTACTGGCAATGAGAATCACATGGACAGACATTTCTAACTGGACAAATCACATTCCTGATATCCCAATACTAAGGTTATTACAGTATGTAACGCCATAAAGTGGAGGGGAAAAAGAATTTGTAGACTACAGTGCATTTTTTTCTCGCTCTGTCGCCCAGGCTGGAGTACAGCGGCGTGATCTCGGCTGACTGTAAGCTCCGCCTCAGCCTCCCGAATAGCTGGGACCACAGGCCCCCGCTGCCACACCCGGCTAATTTTTTTTTTTTTTTTTTTTTTTTTTGGTATTTTTAGTAGAGACGGGGTTTCACCGTGTTTGCCAGGATGGTCTCGATCTCCTGACCTCATGATCCGCCCCCCTGGGCCTCCCAAAGTATTTTTTTCTTTTTAAGAGACAGGGTCTTGCTGTGTTGCCCAGGCTGCTGGAGTGCAGAGGCAAGATCATAGCTCACTGCAACCTTGAATGCCTAGGCTCATGCAGTTCTCATGCCTCAGCTTCCTTGATAGCTAAGACTACAGACACACGCCAACACACTCAGCTATATATATTTTTTTAATAGAGATGGAGTCTCACTATGTCACCTAGGCTAGTCCCAAACTCCTGGCTTCAAGCTATCCGCCCACCTCAGTCTCCCAAAGCACTGGGATTACAGGCATGAGCCACAGCACCTAGCCCAATTATTGTTAGCCCTTTAGGGTTTTAAGCTAGAGTCATTTTTTTAATTGTGGTAAAATAAGCATAACATAAAATTTACCATCTTAACCATTTTTAAGTATACAGTTTAGTAGTGTTAAGTACATTCCATTGTTGTACAATCTCCAGAACTCTTATCTTGCAAAACTGAAAGCTGTACCCATTAAACAGCTCCCCATTTCCCCACTCCCCAAGCCCCTAGGAACCACCGTTCTATCTTCTGTCTCTATGAGTGTGACTACACTAGGCTACTAATTTAAGTAGAATTATACAGTAATTGTCTTTTTACAACAGCCTTATTTTACTTAGCAAAATGTCCTCAAGTTTCATCCATGTTGTAGCATGTGTCAGAATTTTCTTCCCATTTAAGGCTGAATAATATTCTGTTACCTGTATATACCGCATTTTGTTTCTCCATTTATTTATTAATCAATGGACATTGAGGTTGCTTCTATTTTTTGGCTATTGTGAATAACGCTGCTATGGACTAGCGTTTCTGTTTTAATCCCCTGCTTAACTGTGTCTCACACCCACATTCATTAAAACAAACCTGCAACCTCAAGTGGCTCACATTCCGCTGAATGGGAAGATTGAGTAACATGGAACGATTAACCACAAAAATGTGGTACGCATTTCTACCAAAATATTAAATTATATTTTAAAAGAAGATTCCCCATACATTATACATCATGCCTAGAAACTTTTGGTTTTCTGCTTTTTTGTTGTTGGTATTTATTTAATGATATACAATTTCAGTTATATCATTCAAACATTTTGTTAAAGCAACTAACAATACCTGTTGGTTGGTCTTGTCAGAATATCAGCCTGTGATACTGAGGAAAGATAACTAACAGTTTCTCTGAAAGAAAAGAAACTTATTACAACAGCGTTATATCCTGAAGTTCATTGAGAATAATAAGTAGATTTAAAATTATCATTTTAAATAGAACGATACACAAAAAAAGAGAAATACATGATTGGAAAGTTCTAGACAGGCAAAGTCTATCAGAACATGGATAAGCATTTTTTTAAAGGCAAATTGTTGCAAAAACAGGTGTGGCAGGTCCTCAAATAATATTGTTTTATTCAATGTCATTTTGTTATGAAGTTAATGAGAGGAAAAAAATTGCCTAGAGTAAAACTGGTTTCATTATATCTTGTTTTACTTGAAGTTTGCAGTTTCTAAGAACATATTGATGACGTTGAGTGAGGACTTGCTGTATTCATACTACATTAACTCCTGAGCAGGATTGTCGGAATAAATACTATTACTGTTTCCTGTGTGAGAATCATGAAAATACCTGTCAGAAGTGGTCAGTGAGGGAACTGCTACAAGATTGAGGATAGTAGCCCCTGACTGCAACATTCAAGTTAGCTTTAAAATTACTCCAATTTTAATCAATCTCATTGTACTTTCGTGGGACATGAAATGAACGTAAAACAAATAAAAGGACTGTTAAAATAACTACTATTAAGATACGAATCAAATGATTAAATTTGAGGTTAAGAAACTATTTTCTCACTGAAGTAGAAACACAGTATTGGTATATTGAGAAGCAAAAATCTGACTGTCATCTTCATTTATTCAAGGGTATGTAGACTTCGCAATTTTCAGTTCAGTTTAAGTGTCTCATCAATGGTGACAAATGAATGGTGCAAATCTGAAATCTCAAAAGCCCCCTAAAGGGAAGGGAAACTCATATTTAATAATAACTTTCTTTTACTAGGAAACATACTAGTTGTCTTTAAATTTTTTCTTACTTAAAGCTTATAACAATTCTTTAAGAAAGGCAAGTTTAGCTCCATTTTACAGGTGAAAAAAATGGAGATCTGATAAATTATTTAATTGGCCCAAGGTCATAGAGCTAGGAAATTATAAAGCCCCAATAAGTACTTAGCTCTGTTTGAATCTCTAACCCCCAGCCGCCTGAACAGTGAACTTAAATTGTAGAAACTCCTCCCCCTATATTACTGCACTGGATGACTTCATTTCAAATGTCTTATTTTTAGCCACACCTTTTTCCAAACACTTCACAAAGTCTTAAACCAACAGAACCATAAGAATCTAATAAATAATTGTGTGCTAAATAAAAGATGTGAGATTAAACTTCATATATAATATTTTCTGAGCAGCTTCATGATTCTAAGTTACTATTTGAGAATGCTGTTTGAAGTTTTCTTTTCCATGTATGTACCACTTGTCATATAACAAAATCACAAAATAATGTATGAAAGGATGTATCAATCGTCTCATTTTGTTATTATCTTCTACATTTAATGACTAAGAATTTATTAAATGAGTAAGTGAATGAATATACCCATATGAAAAAATTTTATAAACGAAGTGGTAAAATGGCATACCATCTTCTTTGGAAGGTTCACAGCAACTCCTCCAGGAAACAGAAGACATTCTATGATTCACAAAATCTTTAAAGCACAGAAAATCTGAAAAACGGCCAAGCAAAATCAGACCCACTATATCCTTTATTGAAAGTTCAGTAACTTAGCAGGTTCCTGCCCACTGAAACCTAAGCATGTCTTCCTCTTGTCTAAATCTTAATGATGGTGAATCCGTTACTTGAACACGCAGTGATAGTTCAGGCTACATAGATGGCCTGCATATTACTTAGTTGTCCCCAGTTTATTTCCCCAATTAATCTGCAGGTACTCCTCATGCTACTAACACCTGTACTTCTTAAGTTCTCAACGTGAGTCCCTGAAAATTACCTGTGAGCCCTCCTATCACTACGTAGAGAGTAACTGTCTTCAAATGAGGGTTGAAGGCTGGGGTATTAGAATGTCCTGTGAGAAATTTCAAAGCTATATAACTTTGCCCTGCCCCCGTTGTTTCACCCCTTTCATGTTTTGATATGTACTATGGGACACCTGCCAAAATCATGGGGAAGACATATAACGTATTAACTTACAAAAAGTATATCCCAGCTTGGGAACAGGGGGATATGTCAAATCTGGGGCAAGGGGCCAATGGGAACAGCTTGACAAAGCTCCAAAGTTACTCTGATACATATAACTTCTTGAGACCTACATCAACGGGCCCCTGGCCAGTAAAATACGAAAAAAATTCCTGAAAGAAAAATATTCAAAATTACATAGTTCAGAATTTAAGGCAGTTCCTTCAATGTAAGAAATATAACTGGATAAACAGCTGACTTGTTTGCCATGAATGAAAGAGAACTTTCTCAGTTACATCACACCCATAGGATCCACTTCGCCCACATGCTCTGTCCTGTGTAATTAGCATCTCACTAGTTACAAGCCAAGCTCCCTTCCTTCCTGCCCCATGATCTTCACCATGTGCAAAGGACAGGAATTGTTATGTCCATTTCAGGGACAAGGAAACTCATGCTCTAGGTGGGTAAATGTGTTGCCCAAGGCAACACGATCAGGAAATGGCAGAATCCAAAGTAGAACCAGGCACTTTTGTGTGGAACACAGAACTGTTAAGTGCTGAGACATTTTGTAACAATTTATGATTGCCCTGTTAAATATAAAAATAAATAAATCAAGGATTTGTAGTTTGTATATCTTAGAGGTTTTTAGTTTCATTGTTCTCATAATTAATTGAATTGTATTCTAAAAAGTATTGATCCACAAGAATTTGGGGGAAAAAAAAATGAATGAATCCTTCACGACGGTGTTATTGAACAGAACTGGGGCCCACACGCCTGGTGCAGCAAAGCCAAACACTGACATCAGGAAAGCCGTGAGATAAAGTGAGGCATTTATTGCAAGATACCAATCAAGGAGAATTGGGCATCTCGCGCTTAAAACTCAAACTCCCTGATGGTATAAAGGTAAGAATTTTAAAAAGCAGAGAGGCAGAGGTTACAGGCAAAGTCATAAGTCAATACAAGGAGGCTAAACATTAATTTGACCTAAAAAGATAGGACACCTAGAAGTGGGGACTCCCAGATCATAAGTGGACTTCAAAGACTTTCTGATTCATGATTGGTTAAGGAGGCAAAGCTTTGTCTAAAAACTTGGGATCAGCAGAAAAGAATGTTAGCTCTAGCTTGTAGGCATGACCTCCTCCAGGCCCCTCAGGAAGAAATTCAGAACAAAAAGCAGAGGTCAGAGTTCAGTCCTTAGTTTCCCCTTATCTGAGGTCTACGTGCCAGTGGATCTATTTAGTGTGGGTCTGGATTCTGAAAAACAACTCAGTGACATGGTTAAGATGTTAGCTTTAGTTTCTATAGGGAACAAAACATCTCCTGACTCTAACCTCCTTGGTGATTGTTTTAAGTTACTATTACCTTCTTACTTATGAGCTGCTTATTTACTCTTCAAGGCTAGCTAGATGCCTGGAATATCCCTCAAAGGAGCTCAAGATTTTCCTTTATTACCCTGCTTTGGGGGGCCAACAAGCCCCTAAGAGGGGTCCCTGCTCTGTCTCAACAGGGACATTCCTCCCAAAAGTAAATCAACACTCAAGCTACAAGGGTATGGGTAAAAATAAGTATATATTAGGAATTCCATATACTATTTCAAAATACTTTATACGTAATTTAGGAATGCAAACATTTATCAAATACAAGCATTTTCTGACCAGCTTACAAAAGCAGCATATAACGCACAAATAGGTAAAGATTACACTTTAAAATAGCAGAAGAGTCAAAGACAGAATCCAAAACCAAGGTTATTCAAACCAAGATTCTTCAAATCAAGGGCATAGCTGCTTCATCACGGAACAGAGTAAACCACAACCCTGCCTAGCCCCTGCCCCTGCACTGACCGCTCCAGGTGTCCTCTGGTGTTCAGCTACCCTCTTTGGTCACTGAACTACTTTCCTGGAGGGGATGTCCAGTGCCTTTCCCATCACCTTCGGTCACTCGCAGGCCAGGAATAAATGGCAAAAGGGGTGTCCCTGGTGCCCAGCTGAATGATGATGTAATCTGTTTAGTACAATCCCATAGCATTTTTCATAGCTAATACTGAATTCAAGTTCAATACAATTTACAGCATAACAACAAGAGTATTTTTGAGGTAATGAAACTATGTACTGCAGTTTTTGTCTATTGTAAAATGGTCCTTTAACACCACAAAGTTGATAATAGACCTACTGTGAACTTTCTTGTAAACACGAATTGTTTCATACTCTGGTTTTTCATTGTCTTAATTTTCATGTAATTATACTCCTTTGTTCTACTCCAAGTAGCACTTTACCTTCCTTGATATTTAGACATCCAAATAATTGCAGATGGTTATCAAGGACTATCTTTGCTTTCTCTAAGCCAAGGTGAACCTATTTAATTCCTTTAACCTGTCCTCCTAAGTCAGTGCCTTCAACCCCTCAATCATCTTCCTGACTTCTTGTTTGAACTTTTTCCAAGAAAATGTCTACATCTTTCCTGGTCTCAGGCTCCCAGAACAAATGTGGTTTTCAGGTGCCATTTCATCAGAATCACTTCCCTACCCTGGGGTAAATCTCTTGAATTCTTCACATCCCTTTGGTCTTTTTCTCCCTTTCTATATCCAGGGTGGGTCCAAGGTGTTTCACTGCCCAAGGCAGAATGAAACTTCTTTTATGCCATGTAATTGGATTCATTTCAGAAGCACTCACACTCTCTGTCCTCCACCCTCTCCTCCCCCTTCTTCTGCTTCTGAATTATAGGTAAACTGCTAAGTTATCTGGCTGTAAGAGACTATAAATAAATCCCAGGTCTTGTAGTATTAGAAAAGGCAACAGGCCCTGGGAGGCAGAATTGTGGAATCTGGCAATTCATTTAATTCCTAAGAGCTTCAGTGTCCTCATCTTTAAAAGTAGGCAATAATAACTGTTAAAAATGATTAATTGGAGGTCATTAGACTGAGGTGGCTCCTGCACCCCGGGTTCCTATGTAAGCAAATTGAAACCCAACTCAGTGTAAACAGTAAAACAAAATTTAAGCTTAACCAAGCATAAACTGTCAACTAACCTCTAACTAGGGACTTTCCACTGAAATAATCCAAATAAGGCTACTGCTCCACTATGACCAACAAATATTTTTTTGCTTTGCTTCCATGTTCACCCTATAAAAGCCTTCCCCTCATTCCCCTTGGGCAGAGCCTCCAACCACACGTGGTCTGTTTGGTGCTGCCCAATTCATAAATCAGCCTGCTCAAATAAACGCCATAAATGTTAATGTGCCTAAGTTTATCTTTTAATGTAACAAAAAAGTATATAAAAATAAGGAGTATACAAAATTATGTGTATAAAGTAAGGTTTTGGGGGATTGTTTTGTTATAATCAGAGTTTGTCATTAAAAAAAAAACAAGGCAACAAAATGACTTCTCAAAAAATTAATATTACATATAGAAGAAATGCTACCAGTAATGCAGACATCTTGCTTTCTCCAAAAACCCTACAAATTATGAATGATCTCTTGTTTACACATGTACCAAGTTAGTTTTAGTCCTATCAGAAAAGACAAATTAGCACTCTTTAGAGTCTGTGCATAGTATTTTCCCTTACTCCTAAGAAGCAGGCTTTGTGTGCCTATGAAACCTCATGTTTTCAAAAATCACATTATAAAAGTTACTCTTTCAGCCAGAGTCTAAAAAGAAGGAACTCATAATGTACAGATTATCAAACTCATCGAAAAAGCATTGTTTTTCTGTAGGAAACTTTTAAATAAAGTGTTTGCTATAGCTAGCTTTTAAAATGTCAGACCAATTTACTGAACATACTCAATGCTGAGAACTCCCCAGCTTTTGTTCAAGATAAAAGGCAATTTCTTTTCTACATCTTTTCTGCACATTCTTTATCCCTTTAACATTCTTATTGTTAGGATAATCAGCCTCCTTAGGATTCCTGTACCTCCTTCAGCAGGATGAAGACTAAACTCATTAGCAAGGGAAGACCTGCCCCACCTCTCCATGCCCACTGAATGCTTCAAGGTCCCAGATGCTGGCCCAGATCCTGCTCAAGAATTTACTCCGCAGTTGTTGTGTGCATTGGTGGCCAACAGTTCTCAGCCACATCTGTCTCCAGGCATTGTTCTGCATTAAAGACAGCTCCCTCACCCACTCCTTGCTTCTAATGACTGGTCAATCAAAGGCATTACAGGCCTCAGGGTTGATTGAGGACTCTGTTGCAAGTGCATTGTAGTTCAACTTCTGGGTACAATCCAGCTTCCTAGTCACCCCAGGTGTTGAACTCCTGCACTTTCTGATAAAGTTCTTGCACCCAAATATGTCTGAGATGTTGGTCCAAGGAAGCAGACTCTGAAGTGGGATGTTGTATCAACTGTATCATTAGATGGCCAACTCATAGGACCCCTTCACTTGTAGTAGGGGGAGCACAGAGAGCCCCTGGCATAAGTAACAGTTCAATTGTCAAAATTTTCTCAGTGGTGAGCTAGACCTGTGTACCAGTGGAAGGTAATGCATGGGCTGATGCAGCATAGCAGGGATTTGTAGTTCATGTTGCTAGGATCAACTGATGTTTTAGGAAAGGATAGTAAATAGCTGAGAGTGAGTAATCGTTAATTAAAGTATAATTATTTAAGCAGGGTAGAGGGGACCCTCCCTAGGCAGTATATAAAGAGACTCGTTTTTTACAACCAGATGCTGTATTAGTTCGTTCTCACGTTGCTACAAAGAACTACCTACAACTGGGTGATTTATAAAGAAAAGAGGTTTAATTGGCTTGTGGTTCCACAGGCTATACAGGAAGCATGACTGAGAAGACCTCAGGAAACTTACAATCAGGGCAGAAGGCAAAAAGGAAGGAGGAACATCTAAATGGCTGGAGCAGGAGGAAGAGAGCAGAGAGGGGTGTGGGGTGTGCTACACACTTTCAAACCACCAGATCTCATGAGAACTCTATCATAAGACAAAACTAGGAGAATGGTGCTAAACCATCAGAAACCATCCCCATGTTCCAATGACCTCCCACCAGGCCCCACCGGCAACACTGGGGATTACAATTCAACATGAGATTTGGGTGGGGACACAGAGCCAAACCATATCATTGGGCAAGAAAAACTTGGGAGGATTAGACTTATGACTTAATTTAAGACTAGCAGAGCTCCAGGGGAAGTTGTACTCTCAACTTTGACTCATATGCTACATCAAGATCAGAGCCCTGACTGGGATGTAGTGGGAAGTTAAGACATGGGATATCTGCATTGATACATTCAAAAATCTTATATCCTCAATTTTTCCTCAGCCCTTTGGGCCTGCAGAAGTGGCCTACTCCTCCCAGTTAAAGTCTAGTGACCCTCTCCTTTCTTAAAAAGTATTAAGAGATTTCTGCCTTACAATATTAAACACACACATATGAATACACAGGTCACTCTTGATCTACTACCATCTCGTGGCCACCAGACCAATAACCAAGTCAAAATATAATCCCACTGAAGTAGTATTGGGTCTGTTAAGAAAACAAAGGGATTATATCTTAATATTGCCACAGGACCCCAAGAGGTCACACAGAAACCAGAAGAGTACATAAAGGACTGGAGTCTAAGAGTACTAGATCACCAGGAGAAGAACGTAAACTGGATGGGGAAGAGTTTATGTCATGGCAGCACTCCTGTGACATAGAACTCAGCACGTTGGCAAGGATCCAGAGAGACAATCCAAACGTACTGGTAGGGTGGCTCTGGGAAGCTTGGAGAAAATGATAGCCCTCACTAAATGAAATAAAAATGCCAGAATTATCAAGGCAGATGGTGAAGAAGGAATTAAAAGACTCAATAAGTGGGCACATCAGAGTGGAATAAATAAATCACAGGAAAAAAAAATGAACAAGTATCTTACTTTTCCTTTGTAAGGTACATTCATACATTGTTGCCAAAATTATCTTTTGAAACTCATTTCTGATCATGTTACTCCTCTTATTGCATACTGAATAAAATTCAATGCAATAGTTTTAAGTTATTTTTATTATATGTGCCTGCCACATTACATGGGTGCTCAGTAAATAGTTGTTGAATAAATGAATGGACCTCATAAGCCCTCAAGACTCAGCTCTACCTGTTACCTTCTCTTTCAAACACTTCTATCTATCTATCTATCTATCTATCTATCTATCTATCTATCTATCTATCTATCTAAGAGACAGAGTATCTATCGTTCCTGTGGCCCAGGCTGGAGTGCAGTGGCATGATCATAGCTCACTGCAGCCTCAAATGACTGGGCTCAAGCGATCCTCCTGCCTTAGCTTCCCCAGTAGGCAGGTGCCACCACGCGTGGCTAATATTTTTGCAAAGACAAGACCTCACTCTGTTGCCCTAGCTGGTCTCAAATTCCTGGCTTCAAGAGATCCTCTTGCCTCAGCCTCCCAAAGTGCTGGGATTACAGACATAAGCCACTGTCCCTGGCCCAAATACTTCTCATTTAAAAGGACAGACCCAGTGACTTTCTCACCATTCCCCAATATGACAGCCATTCACAGCCTGTGCCTTTGTATAAGCTGATTCTCTGCCTCAAATGCTATTTTATCATTCTTTTATTCATGCAGCCAACAAATGTGTATTTAATGCTACACACACACACACCCTGGAAACTCCCATCCACTCTTCATGTCACCATCTCTGAGAAGGGATTGTAGGCTTCCCCAAGCGACATATTTCCTCTGGGCTGTGGCATTTGGGGCCTGCCCTCCTAGAACTTTCCCCTTTAATTGTCATTTGTCAACGTTCATATTTTTCTCTCCCACTTTACTGAGTGCACTCAGAGCAGAAAGACCACTATCTAGCTCAGACCCCAACAAACAGGGACGTGTGCCAGAGATAATCTATTTGTTTTGTCTGCAGAGATGGACTTTCAACGTTCTTCTTGTAACAACACCCCTACTTCTTTTGGTGAACTACCACCTTCTCCCCACCTCCCCCCTACACTCTATGTGTCTCTAACTGCTAATTACAATAATTTATGCCCTTAGGCACAAAGGTGGGCATGTGACCCAGCCCTAGCCAGCAATGCATCTCCTTGACCATCGTACCTGGGCCAAGGATAGACACATGATCCCAGCCAGACCAAGAGGAACAGAGTCCTCTGGGATGCTATAAATGGGCCCTATAAAGGGAGGAGATCAACATTGTTTTGGTCTTTGAAATCTCTGAGGCCAGCTACATCCCTAGTTATTGAGGTAAATCTATCAAAAAGAATTTGTTAAATGAACACAAATAAAAAAATTTAACTTTCAAAATTGTGCTCATTGTCAGATCTCAAGTCAGGCATATTAAATTATCCCATAAATTTTTACTGAGCCTCTACTATGTGTAGGTTATTCTGTTAGATGCAGGCTGGCACATGCGAGCACCTTATTATTTTCATAATGTAAGGCCATTGTATGATGCTATTTGAAATTAGCACCTCCGAAAAAGTAAACAAATTTAAATGTTATTAAATATTTATATTTTAGAGTGATAAACCCAACCTCTTTTTATTGTACTTATATTCTTGGTTACGGGGGTAATTTCTTATTATATCATTTCACATAAAAGCAGATAATACCAAAAACATGGCATAGATATTGGATTAGTAATGTAAAAGTCAGCTAACTAGTAAACATATCAAATGAGGCCAGGAATAAAAATGCATGCTAAATATATGTGCCCACTAAAAGTTGAGATTGGTTTTATTCTTGATAGAGAAGGAATGATCATGTAAGAATCTGATTGCTTTTTAAGGCTGTCTCTAATTCTGTCTGACTAATTCTAAACTGACTGACATGTTTTCCCCGAAGGTAGGTTAGCAGAGTATAAACGTCAGATTGCAAATTCAAGTGATTAGTGTTCCACTTGAAAAACTAGTGTTCCAGTGTTCAAAACTTAACACCTCTAAAGAGGTGAATATATGGCCAACTCTTGATTTTCAAGCAGTGGGTAACTCATTTGAACATTTTTAGGCAATAACTGACTCACCCTAATTAAGCCTTAGGGTCAGGTCTAGGAATACCAACTAGAAAGAGAAGTCACAACCTCATCTAATTTTAACAGAAGAATCTCTTTCCAGGCTTTTCAATTATCATCAGTTTTTCTAAATGTTGAACTACATGTAATATTAATTTCAAGAGAAAAATATAATAGTAGGTAAGGATTCAGAAGATTTTTTTCTCAATAAGTAGTGGCATAATACAATGTGTGTCAACCCTATTCATAATTTTATCTTATCACATCTGAAATTTTAATATATAATATTTTTTTCTACACAATCAAGTTTGCTGGTCATTAATTCATGAATCATATCAGAAGTAATAAATTCAGAAGTAATAAATGCTGTGTTCAAGAAAAAGAATAATATGTGCTATGACAGGAAATTTTAAAAACAAGGGTAGTTTCAAAAAACAAATCAACATTACATTAAAGAAAAGTTTTATTTTGAGGATATTAGAGCAAATATTTGGAGCACATTTGCTAATATTTTTATACTCTTTCTACTCAGTTAACTTTCTCATTCAAAAAAAAAAAAAAAAGAAAAAGAAACAAACAAAACTAACCTCCCCTAGGCGGCAAATTTTTTCTCAAAGTAGGTAACTCTTGAAAAGTTCAATGGTCCAAACCGTTATATTTGGGGAAAAAAAAAAGGCAAGGGGGTCAAAGACAAAAAGGAATTCAACAGTTTGAATCTCTTTTTTCCTATTTAGAAATGACAAGTATTTAAAACTAAAGAGTGACATATGAAAACAAAATTTATGCCATATTGCATGGTATTAAAAAATACTAAGGGTATTTATAATTCAATATTGAGTCACCCTAAAATATTTTATTTAACACCCTCATTTTTCTTGGAAGAAGAAAAACTTGAAAGGACATACAGTAAAAGAATCTTAACAAGGTTAAGAAATGAGACTATAAAATAAAAACTAATAATTGAGGAGAAATCAAATGTGTCAACCATAAGTATAAACATAATTGAGAGTAAAATGTATCCATGATTTTCCTGAGAATTAGGATGAAAATAGACACACTCACCTATGATGTTCTTTTGAACATAAACACTCAAAGCATAAAGCACATCAATTTCTTGTCTAAATAGTAAATAGTAATTAATATCATCTAGGATTTTATATATGTACATTGTATGCTTCAAGAAATAATGTTCTTCACAATTTTCCAACAAATATACAAGTTTTTTTTTTCTTAATGACTCTTCTATAGCCCCTGTTTTCTAGAGAATATGTCCTAAAGATAAAAATAGGTTCCTGATAAAAGTCCAATTCTATCCCACTTGAGGAAGCTCAGCCCATTTCAAATTCCTAAACAAAAAAAAGTTCCCAAGAAGGGCCTTCTTGGCTAAAATGAGGCATCCACCATTTTCTCTCCTGTTTCTGCAATGATAGCTCCTATCACTACTGAGGACAATAGTGGCAGCCATGTTACTGTAACTCACAGAAGTGGTCATCACCAGTGGTGGAAAACACCACCAATAACATTGCTGAGACCCATCAATATGCAAGTCAAGGCTGCCTCATATCATAAGTGCTGATGTCCATCTCCCATTTCTGCAGAACTTCTGTCCTTTGGACTGATAAATGCTGAATCAATAGAGATGTTATTGAAAGTGTTTATTTTTATTTTTATTGAGGCTGTTATTGTATCCCCCTTAAGCACATGTGGCTTAAGCTAGAAGATGAGGTGGTATACACAGGCTTACCAACCCTAACTTTGGCTTCTTTTCTTTCAAACAAAAAAAGCATCTTGACTTCTCTTAGGCTAGGCTAGTTCTTTCTCAAGAGGCTTCTGAGCACTCATGTAAGTAGATTCACCCAAAGAACTGCTCCACCCATCTTCTAGACATACTCAGGCATGTCTGAACCTCTGACCTTTCCCTATTTACATCTCTATGTGGATATATTATCTTCAATATGAATATTCCCATATCTACCCCAACTTAATTCTTCCTCTAACCTTATCTCAGCAAATGGCCCATTCATCTATCCAGTTAATCAAGCCAAAATCATAAAGTCAACTGTAATTCTTCAGTTTCATTTATCCCCTACATCCAATACCCAGCAAGTTATATCAGTACTATGTCCAAACATTTATACTTCTGTGAGAGGCTCCTAGTTAGTTCTTCCGCTACTACTCTTGCCTCTGTGCTGTTAGTTCACCCACACGGTTGTCAAAGTGATCTTTTAAAATGTGGTCATATCCTTCCCTGTACTGTAATGAGAATACAAACTCCTTACCATAGCCCATAAATCTCAATATGATCTGACCCTACCTACCTATATTATTTATCTGTTACTATATAACAAATTACTCCAAAACATAGTGACTTGAAATAACAACACTTATTTCACAGTTTCTATAGATAAGAAATCCAAAGGCAGTTTAACTGGGTCCTCTGTGTCAGGGTCTCATTCAAGGAATTGCATAGAGCTGCAGGTCATCTCAGTGCTCAACTTGGGGAGATCCCATTCCAAGTTCACTCATGCGGTAGTTGATAGGATTCAGTTCATTGTGGGATGTTTGTGTGAGGGCCTCATTATTCACTGGCTATTGGCCAAAGGCCACGTCTAGTTCCTTGGATACAGATCGTAGATCTCTCCATAGCACATCTCAAAACATTGCAGCTTGCTTCACCAGAAGGGGTGAGCCAAAAAGAGCCAAATAGAGAGACAGAAAGGGAATGACACAGTTGACAGTGTCCCCACCCAAATCTCACCCTGAGTGTTAATAATCCCCACATGTCAAGGGCAGGGTCAGGTGGAGATAATTGAATCATGGGGGTGGTTTCCCTCATACTATTCTCATGATAGTAAATAAGTCTCACAAGATCTGGTTTACAAATGGGAGTTTCCCTGCACAAGCTCTCTTCCCTGCTTTCACATAAGATGTGTCTTTGCTTCTCCTCTGCCTTCCACCATGACTGGGAGACCATCCCCAGCCACGTGGAACTGTGAATCCATTAAATCTCTTTCCTTTATAAATAACCCAGTCTCCGGTGTGTCTTTATTAGCAGCATGAGAACAGACTAATACAGTAAAGTAGTATTGATAGAGTGGGGAGCTGCTGTAAAGATACCTAAAATTGTGGAAATGACTTTGGAACTGGGTACCAGGCGGAGGTTGAAAGTGTTAAGGGCTCAGAATAAGACAAAAAAAGTAGGAAAATTTGGAACTTCCTAGAGACTTGAATAGTTTTGACCAAAATATTGATTGTGATATGGACAATAAAGTCCAGATTGAGGTGGTCTCAGATGGAGAAGAGGAACTTGTTGGGAACTGGAGCAAAGGTGACCCTTGTTATGCTTTAGCAAAGAGACTGGTGGCATTTTGCCCCTGCCCTAGAGATGTGTGGAACTTTGAACTTGAGAGAGATGAGTTAGGGCATCTGGCAAAAGAAATTTTTAAGCAGCAAAGTATTCAAGATATGCCTTGGGTGCTGTTAAAAGCATTTAGTTTTATATATTCACAAAGACATGGTTTGCAATTGGAACTTATGTTTAAACAGGAAGCAGATCATAAACATTTGGAAAATTTGCAACCTGATGATGTGACAGAAAAGAAAAAGCCATTTTCTGAGAAGAAATTCAAGACAGCTGCAGGGATTTGCATAAGCAAAGAGGATCCAAATGTTAATCACCAAAACAATGGGGAAAATGTATCCAGGGCACATCAGAGACCTTCATGGCAGGCTCTCCCATCACAGGCCTGGAGGCCTAGGAGGAAAAAATGGTTTCATGGGTCAGGCCTAGCGCCCACAACAGTGTACAGCCTAGGGACTTAGTGCCCGGTGTCTCAGCTGCTCCAGCCATGGCTAAAAGGGCATAAGATACAGCTCAGGCCATGGCTTCAGAGGGTACAAGCCCCAAGCCTTGGCAGTTTCCACGTGGTGGTGAGCCTGCAGGTACACAGAAGTCAAGAATTGAGGTTTGGGAACCTCTGCCTAGATTTCAAGTATGTATGGAAACTCTTGGATGTCTAGGCAGAAGTTTGCTATGGGGCAGGGGGAACCTCATGAAGAACCTCTGCTATGGCTGTATGGAATGGAAACGTGGGGTTGGTCCTTTCCCCATGTGAGGACACAGCTACAAGGTGCCATTTATAAAGCAGAGACTGAGCCCTCAGCAGAAACCAAATATCCTGACCTCTAGATCTTGGACTTCCCAGCCTCCAAAACTAACTTACTTCTAGATGGAGAGATCATGGCAGATGGGAGGCAGGACTAGACTTAAGCTCCCACTCAGGTGGACAGAACAGCACGTGGAGGCTGGCAGCATGAACTTTGGCTGCAGTGCAACTGCAGAAATACATTAGGAAAGCCAAGAGAATCCACAAACCCTCTGAAGGAAGCAGATTGCTCCTGCAGGACCCAAATGCTGTGAGTGCTCAAAGAGAGGAAGTAGGAAATGGATATCGTCCACCCCTGAACACACACCCTCACTGGGGAATCTGAAGGTCTAGACTACAGGAGAAGATTCTGACCTTACCTGGGGAATCTGAAGGTCTAGACTACAGGAGAAGATTCTGACCTTACCTGGAGCTGAGTCAGTTTAGAGAGCTTAGTGAAATACAGGGCAAGAGGAAGCAGTGGAAAAATCCCTGTGGGCTTTCTGGGTCCCCTAGCAAGCCATTTCTTCCTCACCTCATAGGAGTCCTTGAGGATGGCTTCCAGAGGCACTGGGAAAAGGCCACAGAGAGAAGAAAACCTCCAACTGAACTTTTTAACAATTTGAACTGATTGAGAAGTCTTCCCATGCCTTGCTAGAGAACTAAAACTTCCAAATACAAGAAACTCAAAGAACACCTGGGAAATTCATTACAAAAAGATCATCACCTAGGCATATTGTCATCAGTTATCTAAAGTTAAGACAAAGGAAAGAATCTTAAGAGCTGTGAGGCAAAAACACCAGGTGACCTATAAAGAAAAACCTATAAGATTAACCGCAGATTTCTCAGCAGAAACCCTACAAGCTAGAAGGGATTGGAGCCCTATCTTCAGCCTCCTCAGACAAGACAATTATCAGCCAAGAATTTTGTACCCAGTGAAACTAAACTTCATAAATGAAGGAAAGATGCAGTCTTTTTCAGACAAACAAATAACTAAGAGGATGTGCCACTACCAAGCCAGCACCATAAGAATTGCTAAAATGACCTCTAAATCTGGAAACAAATCCTGGAAGCACATCAAAACAGAACATCTTTAAAGCATAAATCTCACAGGATCTATAAAACAAAAATACAATTAAAAAAAAAAATATATATATATATATACAGGCAACAAACAGCATGATGAATGGAATGGTACCTCACATCTCAATACTAATGTTGAAGGTAAATGGCCTAAATGCCCTACTTAAAAGATACAGAATTGCAGAATGGATAAGAATTCACCAACCATCTGCTGCCTTTAAGAGACATGCCTCACACATAAGGACTCACATAAACTTAAGGTAAAGGGATAGAAAAATACATTCCATGCAAAGGGACATCAAAAGCTAGCAGGGGTAACTATTCTTATATTAGACAAAGCAAACTTTAAAGCAATAACAGTTAAAAAAGACAAAGAGGGTCATTATATAATGATAAAAGGTCTTGTCCAACAGGAAAATATCACAACCCTAAATATATATGCACCTAACACTGGAGCCCCCAAATTTATAAAACTACTAATTGACCTAATAAATGATTTAGACAGCAACACAATAATAGCGGGGAATTTAATACTCCACTAATGGCACTAGACAGGTCATCAAGACAAAGTCAACAAAGAAACAATGGATTTAAACTATACCTTGGAACAAATGGAGTTAACAGATAGTTACAGAACATTCTACCCAACGACTGCAGAATATACATTCTATTCAACAATCCATGGAACTTTCTCCAAGATAGACCATAGGATAGGCCACAAAATGAGCCTAAAAAAATTCAAGAAAATTGAAATTATATTCAAGCACTCTCTCAGACCACAGTGGAATAAAACTGAAAATCAACTCCAAAAGGAATCTTCAAACCATGCAAATACATAGAAATTAAATAACATGCTCCAGAATGAGCATTGGGTCAAAAATAAAATCAAGATGGAAATTAAAAAATTATTTAAACTGAATGACAATAGTGATACAACCTATAAAAAACCTCTGGGACACAGCAAAGGTGGTGCTAAGAATAAAGTTCATATCCCTAAATACCTGCATCAAAAAGCCTGAAAGAGCACAGTTAATTTAAGGTCACACCTCAAGAAACTAGAGAAACCAAGAACAAACCAAACCCAAACCCAGCAGAGTAAAGGAAATAACCAAGATCAGAGCAGAACTAAATGAAATTAAAACAACAGCAACAACAACAACAATAACAACAAAAATACACACAAAAGATAAATGAAACAAAAGTTGGCTCTTTGAAAATATAATAAAATTGATAGGCCATTAGCAATATTAACCAAGAAGAAAAGAAAATCCAAATAAGCTCAATTAGAAACGGAATGGGAGATATTACAACTGACACCACAGAAATACAAAAGATTATTCAAGACTACTATGAACACCTTTATCTACATAAACTAGGAAACCTAGAGGAGATGGATAAATTCCTGGAAAGATACAAACTTCCTAGCTTAAATCAGAAATAATTAGATACTATGAACAGACCAGTAACAAGCAGCAAGATTGAAATGGTAATAAAAAAATTACCGACAAAAAAAAGTCCAGGACCAGATGGATTTATAGTAGAATTCTACCAGGCATTCAAAGAAGAATTGTTACCAATCCTATTGACACTATTCCACAAGACAGAGAAAGAGGAAACCCTCCCTAAATCATTCTATGAAGCCAGTATCACCCTAATACTAAAACCAGGAAAAGACATAACCAAAAAAAGAAAACTACAGACCAATACCCCTGATGAACATAGATACTAAAATCCTTAACAAAATACCAGCTAACCAAATCCAACAACATATTGAAAAGATAATTCACTGTGATCGAATGGGGATGCAGGGATGGTTTAACATATACAAGTCAATAAATGTGACACACCACATAAACAGAATCAAAACCACAAATCACATGATCATCTCAATCGATGCAGAAAAAACATTTGACAAAATTCCACATGATTTTATGATTAAAACTCTCAGCAAAATTGGCATACGAGGGACATACTTCAATGTAATAAAAGCCGTCTATGACAAACCCACAGCCAACATAATACTAAATGGGGGAAAAGTTAAAAGTATCCCTCTGAGAACTAAAACAAGACAAGGATGCCCACTCTCACTCCTACTTTTCAACATAGTACTGGAAGTCCTAGCCAGAGCAATCAGACAAGAGAAAGAAATAAAGGGCATCCAAATCAATAAAAAGGAAGTCAAACTGTTTGCTGATGATTTATTGTTTACCTAGAAAACCCCAAAGACTACTCCAGAAAGCTCCTAGAACTGATCAAAGAATTCAGCAGTTTCTGGATGCAAAATCAATGTACACAAATCAATAGCTCTTCTATATACCAACAGTGATCAAACAGAGAATCAAATTAAGAACTCAACCCCTTTACAATAGCCACAATAAAAATAAAATACTTAGGAATATACTTAACCAAGGAGGTGAAAGACAAGGAAAATAACAAAACACTGCTGAAAGAAATCACAGATGACACAAGCAAACGCAAACACATCCCATGTTTGTGGATGGGTAGAATCAATATTGTGAAAATGACTATACTGCCAAAAGCAGTTGACAAATTCAATGCAATTCCCATCAAAATACCACCATCATTCTTCACAGATTAGAAAAAACAATCCTAAAATTCACATGGTACCAAAAAAAAAACCAAAAAAAACAAAACCAAACAAATGAAAAAAACAACAGCCTGCATAGCCAAAGCAAGACTAAGCAAAAAGAGCAAATCTGGAGGCATCATACTACCTGATTTCAAACTATACTATGAGGCCATAGTCACCAAAACAGTATGGTATTGGCATAAAACTAGGCACATAGACCAACAGAACAGAATAGAGAACCCAGAAGTAAACCCTAATACTTACAGCTAACTGATCTTCAACAAAGCAAACAAAAACGTAAAGTGGGGAAAGGACACCCTATTCAACAAACAGTGCTGGGATAATTGGAAGTCACATGTAGGAGAATGAAACTGGATCCTCATCTCTTACCTTATACAGAAATTACCTCAAAATGGATTAAAGACTTAAATCTAAGACCTGAAACTATAAATTTTAGAAGACAACATTGGAAAAACCCTTCTAGACATTGGCTTAGGCAAGGATTTCATGACCAAGAACCCAAAAGCAAATGCAATAAAATAAAAATAGGTGGACTTCATTAAACTAGAGAGTTTTTGCACAGCAAAAGAAACAGAAGAGTAAACAGACAATCCACAGAGTGGGAGAAAATCTTCACAATCTATACAGCTGACAAAGGACTAATATCAGAATCTACAATGAACTCAAACAAATAAGCAAGAAAAAAAAACAATCCCATTAAAACATGGGCTAAGAACATGAATATACAATTCTCAAAAGAAGATACACAAATGGCCAACAAACATATGAAAAAATGTTTAACATCACTAATGATCAGAGAAATGCAAATCAAAACCACAGTGTGATTCAATCTTACTGCTGCAAGAATGATCATAATCAAAAAATAAAAAAATAATAGATGTTGGCATGGATGCAGTGAACAGGAAAGATTTCTACACTGCTGGTGGGAATGTAAAGTAGTACAACCACTATGAAAAACAGTGTGGAGATTCCTTAAGTAGAACTACCATTTGATCCAGCAATCCTACTACTGGGTTTCTACCCAGAGGAAAACAAGTCATTATATGAAAAATATTCTTGCACATGCATGTTTATAACAGCACGATTTGCAGTTGCAAAAACGTGGCACCAACCCAAATGCCCATCAATCAATGAGTAAAGAAACTATGGCACATATATTTTTTTTTCTTGCTAATTTGAGCACATATATGAATATGATAGAATAAAACTCAGCCATAAAAAGAAATGAATTAATGGCATTTGCAGCGACCCGGATGAGATTGGAGACTATTATTCTAAGTGAAGTAACTCAGGAATGGAAAACCTAACATCGTATGTTCTCACCCATATGTGGGAGCTAAGCTATGAGGATGCAAAGGCCTAAGAAAGACACAATGGACTTTGGGGACTCATGGGGAAAGGATAGGAAAGGGGTGAGGGATAAAAGACCATAAATTAAGTGCAGTGTATACTGCTTGAGTAATGGGTGCACCAAAATCTCACAAATCACCACTAAAGAACTTCCTCATGTAACCAAATACCATCTGTTCCCCAATAATGTATGGAAATAAAAAAATTTAATTAAAAAATAGAAATGTGGGGTTGGAGCCTCAACAGAGAGTCCCAAATGGGGCACTGCCTAGTGGAGCTGTGAGAAGGAGGCCACTGTCCTCCAGACACCAGAATGGTAGATCCATCGACAGCTTGCACCATGCACCTGGAAAAGCCAGACACTCAACACCAGCCCATGCAAGCAGCCAAGAGGGGGTTGTACCCTGCAAAGCCACAGGGGCAGACCTGCACAAGGTTGTGGAAGTCCACCTCTTGGATCAGCGTGACCTGAATATGAGACATGAAGTCAAAGGAGATCATTTCAGAACTTTAGATTTGGTTTCCTCCCTGGATTTCAGACTTGTGTGGGGCCTGTAGCCCCTCAGTTTTGGCCAATTTATCCCATTTAGAATGGGTGTATTTACCCAATGCCTATATCCCCATTGTATCTAGGAAGTAACTAACTTGCTTTTGATTTTACAGGATCATAGGCTAAAGGAACTTGCCTTATCTCAGATGAGACTTTGGACTGTGGACTTTCGAGTTAACGCTGAAATGAGTTAAGACTTTGGGAGACTGTTGGGAAGGCATGATTGGTTTTGAAATGTGAGAACATGAAATTTGAGAAGGACTGCGGTGGAATCATATAGTTTGGCTTTGTGTTGCCACCCAAATCTCACCATGAATTGTAATAATCTCCACATGTCAAGGGCAGAGCAAGGTGGAGATAATTGAATCATGGGGGGCAGTTTGCCCCATACTGTTCTCATACTAGTGAATAAGTCTCATGAGATCTGATGCTTTTATAAATGGGAGTTCCCCTGCACAAGCTCTCTTCCCTGCTACCATGTAAGATGTGCCTTTGCTTCTCCTTTGCCTTCCACCATGATTGCAGATAATATATCCACATGGAGATAAAAACAGGGAAAGGTCAGAGATTGAGTGTCTGAGGCCTCCCCAGCCATACAGAACTGTGAGTCCATTAAACCTGTTTCCTTGATAAATTACTCAGTCTTGGGTATATCTTTATTAGCAGCATAAGAACAGACTAATACAGGGAGAGAGCAAAAAGTCATAGTTTTTTATAAGCTAATCCCAGAGTGATATTGCTTCACTTTTGCCATATGCTATTTGTTAAAAGAGAGTCACCAAGTCCAGCTCAGAGACAAGGGAGGGGATTACACAAGGGCATGAATTCCAGGAGGTGGAATCACCAGAGGCCACCTGCACACCACATCTGTTCTTGAACTTCATCTCCAACTCCTCTCACCTTTGTACTCCAGGTGCCAGACACCTTGGCTGCCTTCCTGTCCTTTTAATACACTAAGCTTGACTCTACCTTAGGGCCTTCTCCCTAACTATTCCTCTGCCTAAAACCCTTTCTCCCCAGCTCTTCATGTGGCTGATTCCCTTTCAGGAATTCATGCATCTGCTCAGACATCACTGCCTTCCGAACACACTAACCACAGTATGATCTTCACCCATTCCTCTCTAGTCCATACCTCAATTTTATTTTGGATTTGAAACCAAGTTACCAAAACAATCACTCTTTCTGATTCTTCCTGAAGGAACAAAAAACAAATCAAAACAAAACAAACAAGAACGCTTAAGAGCTGGCCAAGTTAATAGACAGTAGAATGAGTTCCCCAAACATGTGCTGCATTAAATAAATAAAGAGAAGCCAGTACCCTCCACTTCCACTTTTATCTGGGCATGAAACTTATCTTGACTTCTAACGCTGCCATGGGCCCTGATTGGATGCTGTGCAGCTCCACAGCAAGAAATAAGAAAGTTTCAAATACATTTCAGGATGTTTTTCTCAAGTTAAATGTTTGCATGAAATAAAGTTAATTTACATTAACCTTTAATTTTCCATTCATCCCCAAAGTACAATCAATGTTTATATATGTTTAAATATAAAATAGAAAAACTGCTGATCCCTAGAATAGAGGTATTGGCCTAGAAGCTGCAAACAGGAGCAATTTCAATGAAAACTCTGATGTATAATGCATAATAATTTTAAATTACACCTCTTAGAAACAGGCACTCTTAAATCTTAAAGCAGTGAGGAATGAAGAAAGTTTGGTTAGCTGTGAGAGGAAGTACTTTATTTCATGGCAAGTCAGAGCATGCAGAGAAGTCAGAACTGTTTCATAAGATTTGCACGGTGGCTCCTCACAAACTGAAAAGGATATTTGGCCGTAATCTACATCCTTCTCCAAACAATGACACTGTGATTATAGCACATGCCCAACATTGATAAGGATGTTTTTATTACCTAGGGAGTTGATTTCAGGAAGGTTCAGGTTTCATTTGCAGAATTTAAGACAAGATTTAAACAAGTTAATAAGTATTTATTTAGGTTGTCCTCTTTGAACGTTGGCATGAGAATGAGGCTGGTTAGGAAATGTAAACATGCTGTGTGCCTTGGTGGTGCTTGATCTGGGGACCTCACCATTGCTATTGAAGTCCTAAGCCACAATAAGGTATATTAATCCCTGGCAGACACCTATAGGATACCCTAGAAGAACTTGCAAAACACTGAAAAAGCAGATTTGGCATTGCTGTGATTCAAGACCAACTACTCACAGAACTTTATAAAAGCAAACTTTTTTTTTCCATTATAATTTTGTCATAAAATCGGTGAATGAGTTCAGGGTGAACATTTTAGCCAAATCTAAAGACCAAAACAAACAAAAACAACAACAACAACAAAAGTATATTTTTTCTATTTCCTAAAGACAAATTTCCCGTGAGAAAGAGAATCAAACATTCTTTAGTTTAAAAACAAAAACTAGTAGAAAAAAGTGGAAAGTACATATACCGTTCCCTTTGATAGAAAGGCAAAATGTCAACTAGGATTTCCATGTTCGCTTATAAATTTAACTTAACTCTTATGACAATATGCATGGATTTTTTAAATTTGATAAACTGATGAAAAGGCAAATAAAAATTTAAAATTAAAACAGTAAAAATAACTATAAAATTTCTGAAATGATAATGGTGGTCAGGGGACATTAGCCTTCCTAGGGATTAAATCAATTATAAAGCTAGTTATTATAAACAGTATTAAAATGCTCCACATCACTAATCAGAGAAATGCAAATCAAAACCACAATGAGATACCATCTCACACCAGTCAGAATGGCTATTAATAAATAAAAAGTCAAAAAATAACAAGTGCTGGTGAGGTTGTGGAGAAAAAGGAACGCTTATACACTATTGGTGGGAGTACAAATTAGTTCAACCATTGTTGAAAGCAGTATGATGATTCCTCAAAGAGCTAAAAACAGAAAAGACTACTATTTGAGCCAGCAATCCTAGGTTTGTATACACCCAAAGCACTTGATATACACCCAAAGGAATATAAACCATTCTATTAAAAAGATACATGCACTTGTATGTTCATTGCAGCACTGTTTACAATAGCAAAGACACAGAACCAATCTAGGCGCCCATCAATGGTGGACTGCATAAAGAAAGTGTAGTACATATGCACCATGGAATACCCCATAGAATACTACACAGCCATGAAAAAGGATGAAATCATGTCCTTTGCAGCAACATGAATACAGCTGAAGGTCATTATTCTAAGTGAATTAATGCAGAAAGAGAGAACCAAATACCACATGTCCTCACTTATAAGTGGGAGCTAAACACTGGGTAGTCATGGACATAAAGATGGCAACAATAGACACTGGAGACTACTGGAGGAGGGAGGGACAAAGGGGGAAAAGGGTTGAATAACTATTGGGTACTATGCTCAGTACCTGGGTTACAGAATCAACCATACCCCAAACCTCAGCATCATGCAATATACCCAGGTAACAAACTAGCACATATACTCCCTGCGTCTGAAATAAAAGTTGAAATTATTTTTTTTTAATTTTAGTGCACAGTTTTCACCCAGGTATTCCACCTCTAAAAATTTATCTTACAGAAATACTTGCAAAATTACATTTATATAAAGATATTCACTATAGCAAAAGTTTAGAAAGTGCCATCAATAGCGCATTTTACTAAATAAGTAACAGATGATCTAAACCATGGCCGATACTGTTGTTTGTCTTCTGTTTCGCCAACAGACTAGTTTCACTAATCCTCTCCCCAGCCCCAGGAGATTAATCTTGAAGAGCCTATGCCAACAACAGTCATTCTGTTTTCCTTATTGGAATGCAATAAAATATCCCAAAGCACTGCCTCTGGGTGAACTGAGTAGCTGGGGGATAGGGGAAAACAGGAGATTTACTTTTCACTAAATACCCCCTTTGAATTCTTCGAATGTTGTTACATGGGCGTGTATGTGTGAAAAAATACATAAAAGTTGTAAAAAGCATTGTTGCCCATTTTTAACTAGAAAACTAGAGCATAAAAATGCAAATTTTATAGGTTTTGAAAGCGGTAGAAATAAAACCTAAGCGTACAACACATTATCTCTAGTATGAGTTCCAGCAAGTCCCGACATCTGCAGATACATCATTTACTGTTAATATCTCTTGCCCAGTGATTATACAGAATGGCTTACAGGCTGGTGACTATAAAATCAGGCAGACAGGCGACAGAGCGAGACTCCGTCTCAAAAAAAAAAAAAAAAAAAAATCAAGCAGACAAGTTCCAATTCATTTGTGCTGATATAACAAATACCAATTGTGCTGATATAACAGAATACCTAAGACTGGGTAAGTTTTATAAAGAGCAGAATTTTTTTACTCACCGTTCTGAAGACTGATAGTTCCAAGATCTAGGTGCCAGCAGGTTCAATTGTTTGGTGAGGGCCAAGTCTCCACTCTCAAGATGGTATCTTGTGTGTGGTAGATGCACCTGACAGCAATAACTTAAGCATACCCTGAGAATGACCCTGTATGCTAGAGTCACCTAACAATGTGACTTACAAAATGAGGGTTACCACATGGAGGTTGCTGGGGAGTGGAGGGTGCTAAGTGAAGGTGCTGTATAAACTGCATGCTTTTTGCAAGTGGTTGTGGTTCTCCCGTCCAGACTGCCACCACTGGACCTTTCCTGTATGTAAGTCCTCCCCAGTAAGACTGTCTTGTTTGTTAGCTCTGGGTCTCTTCAGCCTCCTGAACCTGGTGCCGTCCCTATTGAAGTTCGCAGGGGTCCAACACAACACCCTGATGCTGCATCCTCTGGAGGGGAGGAACACTTCGTGTTCACGCGCCAAAAAAAAAAAAAAAAAAAAAAAAAACAGGTGAACCCACTCCCACTCCTGCAAGCTCTTTTTATAAGTTTCCTAATTTATTTACGAGGGAGGAGCTCTCAGGATCTATCACCTCCCAGAGGCCCCACCTTCCAATACCATCACCTTGGTGATCAGGTTTCAACGTGAATTTTGGAGGGGACACCACATTCAAACCATAGCAGTCTCTGCTACCCTTTACCAGTTATATGACTTTAGGCAGGAAATGTAATTATCTGAATCTCAGTTCACTTATCATGGAACAGGATGATAATTTAGATAAAGCCCTTAAGGCTGTGCTGGGCTTTTATGGGTGCTCTTGTGGATACTGGCCATTGTAGTATGCTCATCTAATTCAGGCAGATTCAGATGCGTTTTCAGCTCAATATTTAGAAACTTTTTCAGCACTTCTTAAGATAATCAGAAACATAGCATAAGGGGGTCATAAAACTAAGATTGGGATAACTCCTTTTGAATTAGCAAAAGAAGAGTATTCTGGGCCGCGTTTCTTACACTTTAACTTTGCCTCAAACATTGGAATCACCTGGGGAGTTTTTCAAATTACTGATGCCTGGGCTCCACCTTCGAAGATTCTGATTTAATTGGTTTGGGCTGCAGTCTGGATGGGAGAACCGTTTAAGTCCTCAGGTGATTCTAATGTGCAGCCAAGGTTGAGGACCACTGGCATAGCCTCTTCATTAAGCCATCTGTTCTCAATTAAGTCTTAGCTATTCTTATGCTGGTAGAGGTTTGGAGGGCTTATCCATTTCCCCTATAGGGGAAAAGTTTCATCAGGGCTTTATTTCTTATATTTTTTTCTTTTAGCCTGCGTAAGTGCCTTGTAGAATCTCATCGTCACTGTTGATTGACTGTTTAATGGCAAATTGTGACAGCAACTAGAAACCTCCCTCCACGAGGCTCTTCTTCCTCAGGTGGTCAGTCTGCTTAATGAGAATCCCAGTTAGGTGTGACACACCTTTGCACTGCTATTCTGTAGGCAAATATTTCAGAAACTGGTTTGATTCCTGGCCATAGCAGTCATTTCCCCGTTGTCTATCTTTCCCTTCCATTTGTTTTCAACTTTTAGTGGGTTAAATAATTTTGTACATAAAACCATGCCCAGAAGTAACCAACTTATTATTATTATTATTATTTTGCTTTCAGATATTTAGGAAGGGAATGTGCTGTAGCTGAAGAGGGTGGGATTTGTGGTCAGGAAATGAGTTCAAGTCCCAATTTGCCACTTATTGCTGAGGAGTCACTTTGCATCATTGCTAGGCCTCAATTTTCTAATTTATGGTAGGATAATAATAGTATAGGTTGTTAAAAGGATCATGTGTATAAAAAGCGTTTTAGAAAATATAAAACATTTTTCAAATATATGATTGTGAAAGGAATAAATGAAACCTTATACAAGTGATACAATTATGTATAACAATTACTTAGTATCACTCATTTAGAATAGACATAACTTTCCATTTGTCTGTCCTTTCTCATTTGCCTCATCTATCAGATCCCACATCCCTGTCTAAATTTTAACTCAGTTACCTTTATTTTCAACTCTACTGATATTTGTCATATAAACTCAAAACAGATGTGTCATTATGAACATATAATATTCCTTTTCCCAAGGACCTCTTTACAAGGAAGCTAATAGGTACTGTTCAAATATTCATTAGGCAGATGTGTATTGAGAACCTGCCAGGTGGCAGGCACTGTGCAGGGATCTGTGGTTGAAGAAATGACCAGGACAGAACACTGGTAGAGCTTAAGTCTAGCAGAAATGTGATCAATGTTGCAACTGGAAAAGATTATTTGCAGGGACCTCACATAGTCAAGGGTTAGAAAAAATCACCTCGAGCCAAGTGAAGCTTAGCAAATTTGCCAGCCCAAACAGAGCTAGACAGGGATGGTGCCCAGGCATGGAGAACAGGAAGGTCTGAGTGACAGAGACCACAGTTCATTAGGGTAACTGAAAGAAGTTCAGTGTACCTGGAGAGTGAGAGAGGGAAAGTGTTGAGTGAAGAGGCTAAAAAGGTCAACATTAACCATGAGCCTCAGAACCCTATCAAGGGATTTGGATTTTATCCTAAGGGCATTGGGAAATCATTAAAAGATTTGAAACAGGAGAGTATGTAATCAGATTTCTAGGGGTTTTGTTTATTCTGTTTCCTTTGTCTGGTTGCAATGTGGAGTATGCATTTGGGAAAGGAATAAGGCAAGGAGACCAGATGTAATACTCCTGAGGTCAGATGGTTGTGATCAGGCTTCGTATTATGATAAACGGGGTTGGAGAGACATGGAAGGGAGCAATTTTTGTAAAACATAGATCTGATCGTGTCATTCCCAGAATCAAAACTCTTTAAGCCTTTCCCATTGTACTTAGGATAAAATTTCAGAACTCTTAACATGGCTTAAGGAGCTCTTTGTGTTCTGGCCCCATTCCTCTTGCACACTCACCCTTTCTGTTCTTTACAGGTACCAAGCTCTTGGGACAGGAGGAAGATCACTCATAACCTACCTAAAAACTCTGTATGAGATAAAATTGTTTGGTTCACTGCTTTATTCCAAAAGCAATGAGTGAATGAAATCTGTGGTTTAAGACGTATTTACGAATTCAACAGAATTTGGAGGGGAGATGAACAAAGGTTTCTGGCTTGAACAACTGGGTGGTTTGGGGAATAGTTTAGAAAAGTGACAGAAAAGATGGCTCAATATAGCTTATGTTGAATTTGACATGCTGCAAGGTACCCAAGAGAAGATGTTAAATGGGCAATTGGATACAAGTACTTAACATGTACCAGATTCTGTTAGGTCCTTTCACATATGTTTTCTCACTTAATTAACTAAAGACAAATGTAGATAGAAACAATTAACTATATGACCTAATTTTTTAAAGTACTTTCTACACTATGTTAATGCAGATTATGAATATTCCCATACCTATTTATCTGGGGAAATAAGCAATTTATCATGGAGGAATTTAAAAACTGTTTAAAAACTGATTTGAAACATTTCATTTCTAAAGTATCCCTATAACACAGTTATGGGAAGACTTAAAGAAACAAAAACAAGTACAAATGATTGAGTGACTATTTCATTCCCATGGAGCAATTTTAGCCTGTCCTATTCTTTTGCATGAGTAATCATGGGGCCCAGCTTATTTTAAATCAGCCCAGTTGAAGTAAAGAAGAAAATATCCTATCAGTCCTACATCCAACAAGACTCATTACCCCATATCATTTTCTAAATCAGTTTATTCAGGAGTTCCCTCCTCCTGCTTTTGGCAAAGTACTAAAAGCCAAGTATGTGGAGTATTTCTTCTTCTTAGTTTATATATTTTATACATTTTTGTTTCTAGATTCAACTTTATGCATTGAGGATGCAGTTCCACTGCATCCTTCAAACCTTCAGATTCTAAGCCCATCAGCAATAGAACTAAGCACTTGGCTCCATCATATTTTAGAACAGTGCTTCTCAAAGTGTGGTCTGTAGCCAAGCACATTAGAATCAACAGGGCTGCTTTCTTAAAACACATACTTGGGTCCTTAACCCCAGATCCACAAAGTCATCATTTCTCAAAATGGGGAAAGCTCAAGAATCTGCATTTTTAAATAGCTGCCCAGGTGACATTTATACACACTAAAGTTTGAAAATTTGGATAATTAAAAACCATGTAAGGCAGCTAATTCTCATTACACACCTTGCTACCAATAATGGCTATGAGCTACCTTCTCACAGAAGTAATATACCAGAACAATAAATACATTAAATGAAGGTTTGAATTCAAGTAAAAACAAGAGGCTGCTTGAACACTCTGAATCAGACTCCATGACAGAAGTTTTAAAAAGCTTTTATTTACCAGCTGGTACCACTACAGTAATTGCTGGAAAACTGAGTTACAGGTATTTTATATGGAACTACTAAATACCAGATTAGTATTCACTGATTACAAAAAAATAAGCTAATTGAACGTAAACATAACCAAAGGGGAATGCTTCACATTTAAGATGTTTTATTGAGAATAGGGAAGATACACATTACAAAATGATTCCTAGGTTATGAGGTTTTAATTTTTAGATTTTGTTGTTGATTTTGTTTGTTTGCCTTTCAATGAAGTTTCCTAAAATGTATGGCAGAATTGATTGACTGAATTAAACTCAATTATTGCCCACAAACCTTTATTCAATGTCTTTATTGTTACTCGTAGAAAAATTGTGTGTATAATATATATAATTTTTAATACTCAATTCCAAATAGGGATATTACAGTTTGGTTAAAACTTTTGTTTTCCAAGACAAATAAATACTGTTATTTGAAAGATGCTAGGCAAATGGAAGTATATGAGACTAGATTTCTGCTTAAGTGTCTAGTCTGTACTTTTTAAATTTGTAAAAGAGAAGGAAAAAATCATTTCTGTGAATATTTTTATTCACAAAGCTGCAGTCTTTTTAATTCAGATCCTAAAAGGTTAATTTTAAGTGCTTTTCTTTTGAAAAAGGAGTAGAAAATTCTATTATCCATCAATTAAACATAGGTAAGAAGTAACAGACAGCGAACAGAAGAGAGATACATATTATGCATGCAAGGAAAATTAAAACTCGGGATGTTGAGGGGCGGGGTGTGCTTTGATGTACAAAAGAACCATTGTTAATGTGGGACAAAACCTCCCCAGTATGGAACAGAGATAAAAAGGAGGGAGTTTCTAGCAGATCAAGGTCAACAGAGATATGTGAATAACATAAATGCTATTAATCTAGTACCAAATGAATCACAGGAGTTCAGCAGGGTATGCTTATGTGGCAGAGTTCATGGCAGGAGTTTTTTATGTCACTTTGTATTAGATAATGAACATATTCATCAAGATTCCTAAATACCATCCAAACTGGCATAGAAGAAGCTTTAAGGAGCTTGAGAGAACAAATCAAAGCACTAGATCTGAGGCTCGGAAAGGTAATAGGGATGTTCAAACAGTGCAGCGAGTTTAGATACTTGCAGGCATCCATACAATCTCACTCTGCAGGAAATGGCGTGAGAAAGGATTTCTTAGTTGGAAGACTAGAAGCTTATTATGTATAATGTCATCTCACTCATTATGTCCTAGTTTAATAGTTGGAAAAGATGCAGACAGTATTACCTTAAAAGAGTGTGTGCTGGAAAACATGAAATTCTTTTCCTCTTATGACTCATTTAAAATACAAAATGAACTGCTTCTCCTTTCTTCAGATAAACTATAAAATTGCTAATTAAGTATCATCCTCTTTTCTCAGATTCTGCCCAAATGTTTCAGACTCCTTTGATCTAAATCTTATTTAAGTATACAAGACTTAAGTCAGATTTCAGTCTTATTTAAGTCATTATATATATATGTATATATATGATTAATACATATTAGTAATATGTACTAATATTTTATACATATAATTTATATATAATACTAGTATGTGTATATATACACACACACACATCATTCTAGGCACATGCCTTTTAAAAGCACAATTATGAGGAATTGAAAAAAGAACTGAGAAGAAAACAGAGGACTAGTAGCTGGTAATCTAACAGAAAATAAAAAAGGAAGAAATCAAAGAAAGAGAAAAAGAGAGAGAGTAAAAGTAATAATTTAAGGATAAGTTTTTCAAAAGTAGACTACAAAGTAATACTATTTTCAATAGTAGGTTACGTTTCCATCTATCCAATGAGGCGTAGAAGCTTATATAAATATATCGAAAACTCTAAGAACAGGCATCCCAGATTGGCCCATGAATGACATCTTAATTTGAATGTCGGCAACATGTAATGAGTTCCTATCATTTCAACTTCAATCATTTTTTTAAATATTAAGTGCCTTGAATGTACTAGGTATTGAGGATCCTGTAATGAATAAGGCAGACACGATTCCTGCCCTCATAAAGCTTATTGTTTTAAGACTGCTATTGGTGGTTACAGTAGGTTGAAAAGTGTAACTCAAAAGGTCATGTCCACTCAGAACCTCAGAATGTGACCTTATTTGAGAATACTGGTCTTTGTCACTATAACTAGCTAAGGATCTTGATTAAGTCACCCTGGATTTAGGACCCTAAATCCAATGACTTGTGTCCTTGTAAGAAGAGCAGACACAGAGAAACACAAAGAGAATAAGTCAACTGGAAGGTGGAGGCAGAATTGGTGTGATGCCTCTATAATCCAAGGAAGGCCAAGGATTGCCAGCAGCTGCCAGAGGCTAAGAGAAAGGCCTGAGATAGTTTTTCCTTAGAGGCCCCAGAAGGAAACAATATTTTCAACACCTTGATTTACTTTCTGGCCTCTAGAGCTGTGAGAGAATCCATTTCTGTTGTTTTAAGCCACCATGGTAATTTGTTATGGTAATGGTTCATGGTAATTTGTTATGGCAGCCCTGGGAAACTAATACAATGGTGAACAGAGTTAATGCAAAAATGACTACCCACACTGAAGTCTCCCTTATCACAGTGCCACTGAGCACGGGCATGGCCTGTCAAAAACAAAGATGCAGATGTGGCATGGTCTTTAACAAAATCCTCAAAAAAGAAATCAAAGAATGAGGAATGGGTTCACTAATAGTTGCAGAGGCTCTTAGTGTTACAAGGGACTTTGAGACCAACTAGAGTCATCCTGTTCAGTTGACAGCAGAAGAAACTGAAATGAGTTGTCTCTTGGCTTCCTCTCCCTTTGCCTCAGGAGAGATGCAGATGGTCTGTCTTATCTCCGGCAGGAAATCTCCATCTGGCTGGCACCCTAAGTGATTCAGCTGGATTCCCAGGGATGGGGAATTTCTCATAAGTAAGATGGTAACCACAAAATTCATTTATTCCAGTTATTCTAGAGCATCTACTCTGTAAGTCACAATGGTAGATGCAAGAAATACAAACTCCTATTTGTTAGAAACACATACACAATCCCAAATATAACCCCTCTTACATTTAAATTATAAGTAAAGTCAGAACAAGTTTATTTTTGGTTCCTTGGGTTAAAACTAAAGGTTGGAAACAAGGAAGACAAGAAAGGAAACTTGCCTTGGTCTTTTCTGGTTTCTATAATAGAATACCTTAGACTGAGTGGCTTACAAACAACGGAAATTCATTTCTCACAGTTCTGGATGGAGGGAAGTCTAAGAACAAGGTGGTAGCAGGTGTGGAGTCTGGAGAGGTCTCACTTCCTCACCAGACACCAAATCTGTCTGGTGATGGCAGATGGCAGTCTTCACATGTGTCTTCACATAGTGGAAAGGTAAGAGGGATCTCTCTGGATCTCTTTTATAAGGGAATTAATCCCACTAAGAGATTACTTATGATCTCTAATTAGTTATGAGTGCTTCGATCTCATGACCTAATCACCTCCCAAAGGCCTCGCCTCCTAATGCCATCACTTTGGGAGTTAGGATTTCAACATAGGAATTTGGGCAGGGGGCAGGGGGAGAACATAATCATTCAGTCTATTGCAAAACTGTAAAACATTTCCAACTGTGGTAATTAAAACAAGGGAAAGACTTTGCTTTCTGACTTATAGCAGAGTAATGCTTCTACTAGTCTTAGAAAAACTGGAAAAGAAGGACAACAAACACAAACACACAACCCTATTTAATGACACTGAACTATAAAAGTAGTCAAACTTCAGGGGTAAAGATCCTTGATTTCCTTTTCTTTCAGAAGAAAAAATTAAGCCTAAGCAGGGAGACTGAGAAGCTGAGCAAAGCTTTTAGCAACCCCATGGGGCTGGAGAAACAGAAATTGAAGTTCAAGACTATCAAGAGTCCCATGTTGACAGGAGCCAATATTCTAGAGAGAAAGAGAATAACTTTGATATACAAGCTACTATTCCTCTGAAGACAGTCATCCATTTCTTTGTGGCTTAACCCAAGAGGGAGACAAGCTGATCCAGATTGCTAGGTGGCTGAAAAACTGAGCAGAGCTATTGGCAATCTCAGTGTGCTAGGGGGATTTTTTTTTTTTAGATGGAGTCTCCCCCTGTCACCCAGGCTGCAGTGCAGTGGCACGATCTTGGCTCACTGCAACCTCCGCCTCCTGGGTTCAAGGGAGTCTCCTGCCTCAGCCTCCTGAGTAGCTGGGATTACAGGCACATACCACCAAGCCCTGCTAATTTTTTTGTATTTTTTAGTAGAGACAAAGTTTCACCATGTTAGCCAGTCTGGTCTTGAACTCTTGACCTCAGGTGATCCACCTGCCTTGGCCTCCCAAAGTGTTGGGATTACAGGCATGAGCCACTACGCCCAGCCAGGGGATTTTTTTAAATGGCATTCAGGGACTTGTCAGGTGGAGGTGCTCAAGGGTATTATTAGTCCATTTACAGGCTGCTGATAAAGACATACACGAGACGGGGTAATTTATTTAAAAAAAAAAAAAAAAAAAAAAGAGGTTTAATGGACTCACAGTTCCATGTGGCTGGGGAGTTCTCACAATGATGGCAGAAGATGAAAGGTACATGTTATATGGTGGCAGGCAGAAATGAGAGCCAAGCAGAAGGGAAAACCCCTTAAAAGATCATCAGATCTCGTGAGACTTATTCACTACCAAGAGAACAGTATGGGGGAAACCGCTCCCACGATTCAATTATCTCCCAGTGGGTCCCTCTCACAACACATGGGAATTATGGGAGCTACAATTCAAGATGAGATTTGGGTGGGGACACAGCCAAACCATATTGTCAAGTAAACAAACCAAGGTTTCATTTGAGACTTTCTACACCCTAGACATAGGGTGAACCCAAGGTAGTCAGAGCCTTAAAGACAGGCACAGCCTCAAATGCCTTGCTCCCTAATTAGATGAATGTGATCTGCTGATATACTAACCGTTTCCCAGAAGATAAATAACATTCTTTCGAAGAAACAGATCACCGTCTAGACCCTCTACCATTTTCCACACATAATGTCCAGACTCCCATGAAAGATTATCAGACATACCCAGATAGACAATTAAGAAACAAACCAGACTCTGTAGTAAATCAGATATTGAAATAATCAGACACAAACTTTAAAACAAGGGCAAATTCCACCCCCGCCCCCAACCACAGATAGTTTATAAAGGATCATAGATGAATTTGTAACATATGAAACTGGAAGGGGACCTGGCTAGAAATCTTGGTAACTCAGGAATGAACTCCTTGTTAACTCCTCTGAAGGCTGTTGTTCTGAGTGAGTAGTCCTTGTTTAACAAGAGGGAACTTTGACTATTGCCCAGAGGTTCATTTCTTTACTACCTAGTGATTGTTCATGAAGTCAGGACCTCTCAAAGTTCTCAGAGTCTGGAATTATTGAACAGTACACAGTACTTGAATTTTTTTTTTTATTTATATTTTTTTGAGATGGAGTCTTGCTCTGTCACCCAGGCTGGAGTGCAGTGATGCAGTCTTGGCTCACTACAACCTCCAGCTCCTGAGTTCAGGCAATTCTTCTGCCTCAGCCTCCCAAGTAGCTGGGACTACAGGCCCACACCACCATGCCTGGCTAATTTTTGTATTTTTAGTAGAGACCGGGTTTCACCATATTGTCCAGGCTGGTCTCAAACTCCTGACCTCGTGATCTGCCTACCTCAACCTCCCAAAGTGCTGGGATTACAGTTATGACCCACCACACCCAGCCAGTACATGAATTTTTTAATGGTAAAGCTGAATTGTGTGAGAGGATGGGAAATTTAGGACAGACCTGGTAGGTGAATAATAAGGGCTCGGAATATCAACATTGTGTTTCCTACGAGTTACGGTGGGGGTCAGACGCCAACACAGACTGTGGGAAGAAAGTAAATGGATTTCCCCCATAAAGATTTAATCAATAGTCCTTTATTTTTATTCATCAGAGGATAAGGGAGAAAATGGGACAGGGGGCTCTGAAAATTGTAATTCCCTGTCCTATCTTCTGCCCCCACACTCATTAAGCCACAAATTGAAAATTAATAAAATTAAGACAAGCCTCCCCATTACCTGATTCAGTTTACTTTTTTTTATCTTTTCTTGCTTGCTTTTCTTTCCCTGGTTTTCGCCATAGACACTGCATTTTGTGCTCTTCCCTGAAGATGTCTGAAAAGCTATGCACACTCTTCTATCTTCCCCAAAGTCCTGGCATGGAACTCTCCCTGAGGTAAGAGTTTCTGGGATCAAGATCAGCACAGAGGAAACGGGGCAGGGTAGGGGGCACTCAGCCTCCTCCCCTGGCATCATTAAGAACTTTCAGAATAAGGGAAGAGCTCTAACCCTGACAAGTTCCTGCATGGGGAATGAACCACTCACTCTGCTGTAACAGGGCAGCTTTGCTCTGGGTACCACATTTGTGCAATGTGTGTATTTCTAGGCTGAAAACAAAAGAGTTTTTTACCTTCTCAATCCTTTCCCATAATTACCTTTAGTGGTGAAGCAGTTAATGCAGTATTCCTCCTCTTGGCTAAAAGTTTTCATTTTTTATTGGCACTATTTTACCCCTGGAGACAATAGCAGATTGTTTCTGGTGTGTGCAGAAGATCTTGTTCTGGCAGGCAGGCTTCCAGTCAACAAGCTTAACATCCTCTGCAAAGAACGTGTGAGTGTCTTGTTCAAACCTGAATTACAAGTAACTTTTATAAAGACAGTCATCCTAATCACAACCTGCCATGGTGTTAGAAGCTGGCACAAAACCGAAACCAAAAATACGCTCAAGAAAGTCTGAGGTAGAAGTAAACCCAAAAGGGTAGGAGAAGGAGGCTATTAATGAAATCCTTGGGTCAAAATGCTTCTGACCTCAGACTCTCTTCATAGCACCCAATTAGAAAAAGCCTTTCTTTTTCTCATACCTCTGACCTGGTTAACAGCCTTCAAACATGTATATTGGGTAATCTTAACCACAGCAATCACCCCAGATTGGGAGTGTACCAGGCAGAAAGGGAAGGAATTTAAAGCAACGCAGGAATCCTTACTGTCTGGGCCTAACTGTCTGTCCCCAAGGCAGAAATCACCAGCCTCCACCCTACCCTAATTATGGAGGAGGCCATAATTCCTCTTCCACTAATAGCTGCTCAAGTACTCCTGATACCCAGTGGAAACGCATTGTTTAGGTGGCCTCCATGAGAGGATCTCTCTCTGGGGGGACAAGGAATCTGAATTAGGAGAAACAATTAGTAAGACCTTCATACAGTCATACTCTATAAAGCATAAAGCGTTTTGCCTTACCATATCTCACAAAATTATGTGAAGAAGGCAGAGTTGAAAGATAGGGAAATAAACCCAAGGTAAATGGACTTGCCAGAGGTAGCATGGATGGCAAAGACAAAGCTGGTTATTAAAATCAGGTTTCCAAGGGAGAAAAGACCAATCTCCCATGAAGAAAAATACCAAATAAGTTATGGAGGTACTGTGTCCTCAAGGAAGTGGAACATAACTCTCCACTCCTTGAGTATGGGCTTTGCATAATGACTTCCTTCCAAATTACGGTTGGGAGGTGAAGTCATTTCACAGTGGAGAAACCCAACAAACACTATCTCAAACAGGCAATGAAAGTGAATATCAACAGTGATCCTTCATGTTAACAATATATACCCTTGAACTGTTGTGATAAGAATGGCGCTTGACCTCTGTGGTCTTCCTCCCAAAATCTCTTAACCTCAAAGTAATAATGAGAAAAACATCAGACAAATTTCAACTGAGGGACATACTACAAAACACCTGCCCAGTATTCATCAAAAGTGCCATGGTCACAAGACAGGGATGCCCTCTCTCACCACTCCTATTCAACATAGTGTTGGAAGTTCTGGTCAGGGCAATCAGGCAAGAGAAAGAAATAAAGGGTATTCAATTAGGAAAAAAGGAAGTCAAATTGTCCCTGTTTACAGATGACATGAATGTATATTTAGAAAACCCCATCGTCTCAGCCCAAAATCTCCTTAAGCTGGTAAGCAACTTCAGCAGTCTCAGGATACAAAATCAATGTGCAAAAATCACAAGCATTCTTATACACCAATAACAGACAAACAGAGAGCCAAATCATGAGTGAACTCCCATTTATAATTGCTACAATGAGAATAAAATACCTAGGAATTCAACTTACAAGTGATGTGAAGGACGTCTTGAAGGATAACTATAAACCACTGCCTAACGAAATAAAAGAGGACACAAACAAATGGAAGAACATTCCATGCTCATGGATGGGAAGAATCAATATTGTGAAAATGGCCATACTGCCCAAGGTAATTTATAGATTCAATGCCATCCCCATCAAGCTACCAATGACTTTCTTCACAGAACTGGAAAAAACTGCTTTAAAGTTCAAATGGAACCAAAAAAGAGCCTGCATTGCCAAGACAATCCTAAGTCAAAAGAACAAAGCTGGAGGAATCATGCTACCTGACTTCAAACTATACTACAAGGCTGCAGTAACCAAAATAGCATTGTATTGGTACCAAAATAGAGATATAGACCAGTGGAATAGAATAGAAGCCTCAGAAATAGTACCACACATCTACAGCCATCTGATCTTTGACAAACCTGACAAAAACAAGAAATGGGGAAAGGATTGCCTATTTAGTAAACGGTGCTGGGAAAACTGGCTAGCTATATGGAGAAGCTGAAACTGGATCCTTTCCTTACACCTTATGCAAAAATTAATTCAAGATGAATTAAAGACTTAAATGTTAGACCTAAAACCATAAAAACCCTAGAAGAAAACCTAAGCAATACCATTCAGGACATAGGCACGAGCAAGGATTTCCTGACTAAAACACCAAAAGCAATGGCAACAAAAGCCAGAATAGACAAATGGGATCTAATTAAACTAAAGAGCTTCTGCACAGCAAAAGAAACTATTATCAGAGTGAACAGGCAACCTACAGAATGGGAGAAAATTTTTGCAATCTACCCATCTGACAAAGGACTAATATCCAGAACCTACAAAGATCTTAAACAAATTTACAAGAAAAAATTAAACAACCCCATCAAAAAGTGAGCAAAGGATACGAACAGACAATTCTCAAAAGAAGACATTTATGCAGCCAACAGACACACGAAAAAAATGCTCATCATCACTGGCTGTCAGAGAAATGCAAATCAAAACCACAGTGAGAAACCATCTCACACCAGTTAGAATGGCAATCATTAAAAAGTCAGGAAACAACAGGTGCTGGAGAGAATGTGGAGAAACAGGAACTCTTTTACACTGTTGGTGGGAGTGTAAACTAGTTCAACCATTATGGAAGACAGTGTGGTGATTTCTCAAGGATTTAGAACTAGAAATACCATTTGACCCAGCGATCCCATTACTGGGTACATATCCAAAGGATTATAAATCATGCTACTATAAAGACACATGCACACGCATGTTTATTGTGGCACTATTCACATTAGCAAAGACTTGGAACTAACCCAAATGTTCATCAATGATAGACTGGATTAAGAAAATATGGCACATATACACCATGGAATACTATGAAGCCATAAAAAAGGATGAGTTCATGTCCTTTGCAGGGACATGAATGAAGCTGGAAGCCATCATTCTGAGCAAACTGTAGCAAGGACAGAAAACCAAACACCACATGTTCTCACTCATAGGTGGAATTGAACAATGAGAACACCCGGACACAGGGCAGGGAACATCACACACCAGGGCCTGTCTTGGAGTAAGGGGATAGGGGAGGGATAGCATTAGGAGAGATACCTAGTGTAAATGACGAGTTAATGGGTGCAGCAAACCAACATGGCACATGTATACATATGTAACAAACCTACACTTTGTGCACATGTACCCTAGAACTTAAAGTATAATAATAAAAAAAAAGTGCCAAGGTCGTCAAACCCAAGGAAAGTTTGATAAACTAACAGCCAAGAGGCGCTAAGAAGACATGATGACTGAATATAAATAATGTGGTATCTTAGATGGAATCCTGGAGCAGAAAAAGAACATTATGTGAAAAACAAAGAAAATATGAATGGAGTATGGAGTTAATTAGAATGTATCAATATAGTCACACTAATTGTAACAAATATACCAAACTAGTGAAAGATATTAATACGAGGGGAAACTGTGCTGCACTCCATATATGAGAATGCTATTACTGACTCTCAGTTTTTCTCGAAGTCTAAAACTGATGTAACATTAAAAAGTTGTTAGACAAAAAAAATCAGGCTCTCTGTCCCAACCCTCAAATATTTCCATATGAGCAAACATACTGTTCTGCCTCATATGAAGCAAACATTTTCCTGAGAAGTCTGTAATTCAATTAATGTCTCCCCCACCAGAATCTGTAGGCTCTGGGAAGGGAGACCATGCCAGTTTTTTCTGAGCATTAAATCTCTAGGACCTTGTACAGTGCTTATCATGTAGTAGATACTCAATAAATATGTGCTGAGTGAAGGTAATTAGGTCCAGTGTTTAGAACTGGTTTGTCTAAACTAATTAAATTCAACACATTCAATCCTAGGTCAAAAAGGATGCTAAAATATTTTAAATATCAAAATAGGAAAATAGAATTACAGAGCCTCTTTCAATAATGTTTTAATTCTGATAGTAGGGTTCAATGTGGACATTCAAGAACAAAGCAAAAACTAGAGCAAAGTTAAAAGTGCCAATTAAGGCCAGGTACAGTGGCTCACACCTATAAATCCCAACATTTGAGAGGCCAAAGCAGGAGGATTGCCTGAACCTAGGAGTTTGAGACCAGCATCTCTTCCAAATATTAAAAAAAATAGCCAGGCATGGTGACATGTATCATGTATTTGCAGCTACTCAGGAGGCTCAGGTGGGAGGACTGCTTGAGCCCAGGAGTTCAAGGCTTCCGTAAGCTATGATTGCACCATGGCACTCCATCCTGGGCAACAGAGCAAGACCCTATCTCTAATAAATAGAAACACCAGTTGGAACCCACATAAGAAAGAGGAGGAATAGAAGAGTCAATGAACAGTCCTGCCTTCAAATACATATAGACAATATGGTTTCACATTAAAAGCCATTGATAGCAGTGTGTACCCCCAGAGAAAGGTCACAGTTGTAAGACAAAAAGTTAGGCTTTCACTTTCCTTGGCTTTTTAGATTTCCTCAAAATCGTGTGGACAGTTTGAATTTCCCTACAGAAAAATAAATATGAAATATTAAAATTAAAGAATAGATAATACCCCATGAGAAAAATCTCAAAAAGTTGAGAAGGTTTAGCTAGAAAAAGGAAAACTGAGTATGTGATTCAATAAATTCACTTAATATATAACAAGTTTTTGTAAGGAAGACACTGATCACTTCTACAGCTTCACACAAGAACAGGGAAGAGAGGGATGAGCTTAAATTGCAATAAGCCTTTAACAGTAGAAACTTCCTCTTTTATATCCTGGATAGCTTTAAAAACATAATGGTCAAACATCTGGTCTACATGACCTCCATGGAAGAAGGAGGGTGCTCATGAAAGTCCCTTTTACCCTTGTCAATCCATGATTCTACTATTTCAACTCTGTCTTGACTCTGCAACCAAAAATGGTGTCTGTTATGCATTCTTCTGACACCAACCAGACCACAACCTTTATGTGGACAGAAACCATTTCTGTTTTGTTCACCTCTCTCCTCCACACCTAGCTTTAGTGCCTGGCAGTTGATGCCCAATAAATAGTTGTTGAACAAATGAACCATCTTGAACCATGAAAGAAGATGACCAATTACATTCCACTTTTTTAGACTCCTGAGAACATGATATAGAAGAACAGAAATAAAAGAATGTTGCTAACATCAATTTCTTCTTTTTTTTTTTTTGAGACGGAGTCTTGCTCCGTCACCCAAGCTGGAGTGCAGTGGTATGATCGCAGCTCACTGCAGCCTCTGCCTCCCAGGTTCCAGCGATTCTCCTGCCTCAGCCTCCTGGGTAGCTGGGATTACAAGTGCATACCACCACGACTAGCTAATTTTTGTATTTTTAGTACAGATGGGGCTTCACCATGTTGGACAGGCTGGTCTCGAACTCGTGACCTCAGGTGATACACCCGCCTATGCCTCCCAAAGTGCTGGGATTATAGGCGTGAGCCACTGCACCCAGCCCATTAATTTCTATTCAATCATCTAAAAAAAGTAAGTAAATATTCTAAAGAAAAGCACAGAAAAATGTATTAACAGGGCCTGACACATAATTGGCAAGTCATATTTTCTAAAGGTGGCCACACTTAATATCTATCCCATCCCATATACTCTTCTTACAAAGTGACATCAGCACACAGACCTTGTAATTGTTCCAACTGATAGTATGTTACAAAAATGAAGCTGCATGACTTCTGAGGCTAGATTATATAAGGCAATGCCTTCTGCCTCTCTCTCTCTCTCTTTCTCACACACAAGCTCTCTCTTTCTCTCACACACACACACACATATAATCTTACTCACTGGATGATTAACTTGGAAACCAGCCACCATGTTGGGAAGAATCCCAAGCCACATGGAGCTCATAATTTTTTGTTGATAGCTAGACAAGATGAAGTAAATAGGTCTTTAATATGAGATTTTATGTTTGTCTGGCTAGGAGTTAGGTTGTATTAATTGTTTGCTGTAGACGTAGGTGTCAGAAGCTAAAATTTTTCCTAGTGTCCTCATTTTTTCCTCCTCTGTTGTCTTTGGGCTTCCCTAGAGACTCTTTCTTAAATAGAGTCTGAGTTTTGCAGTCCGTTCAGATGTAATTCCTTGTTATTATATATACAGGGGCCTGATTTATGTGGTGGTAATGCGTGGTAATGCATAGGAGAGGGGAAACATTCTCCCCTCATTAGGTCCCTGTCTTTGTGAGCCTGTGTCCCTGGGCTGTGACCTTCACAGTGCTTGTCAATTTTTTTTTCCTCTTTAGGCAAAATAGAAAGGCTAGAGGGGGATGAAGTTGTATATTTCCCTTCCTCTAGGTCAGTTAGGCTCTAATGAAACCTGTGATAATTAGGCTCTGGTATAATAATTTCCCTTGAGAGAAACAGAATGTTCTGGGCATATTTCAAAATGGCCACTCCCTTTAATTCTACCAGAAACATAAGCAGATTTTTCTCCAGTATTCATGCTAAGAACCCATTGGGGCTCCTGGAAGTAAAATTCACACACACAAAAAAATGGGAAACCCCTAAAACTTGTCCCCCAGAGTGTTTAACTCTTAAGTTTATCCAGTAATTGGTCAATTATAGTTCAAATCTTCCTACCCAATACCGGCTTCTGCTCACAGTAAGCTATGATTCTCTGTATTTGCCTGTCTCTCCAATTTTGTGGGCAACATCTTGCCCCATTATCTCAATCTTCTGACAGATCTAAGAAGAACTGTTAGTTTTGTTAGCTTTCAGTTTGTTTAGCTTTGTCTTATTGTGAGGACCACCATGGTGACTTACAAGCTTTTTACATGTCAAACAAAAAACAAGCAGCTCACAGTTCATTCTGCAAACTTCTAAATTTTATAAATAAAATTTATAATTAAAATATTTAAGTCTTGTTCCCTTCTACCTAAATAGCACACTTACAGCATCCATAGAAAAGGAAAGAGAAAAAAATCAAAAGTAATAGGACTGTCTGGTATGAGGGGTTTCCTGATGGGCAAGGCATTGGCCACTGGTCTGGATGGGTCACTCCAGGGGACACAGCGGACAGAGCTGAGAACCAAAAAAAGAAAGAAAAAAAAGAAAAAAGAAAAAAAAGCAGCTGTGCAGGAGGATGTGCTGTCCCATAAGTGCTCTCAAAACCCCTTTATTATTTTTCTGTAATGGTAAAAATATACAATATACATAATTGGCAGGAATAAGCCATAAAAGAGCACCTGGAATCTTAATTTCAATTTCAAGCCAACCTAATATTTTCTAAACACATCTGCAGATACGAATGTTCTCTAAATCAGATTTGTAAAACTTTCAAGAATATTTTCAACTATAATCTGGGACAAGGACTAAGTTGTACAGGTCTGGCTCATCAACAATTGTGAGCTGATTTCAAAAAGAACACTTTGTATTATGTGTGTTCTGTATATGTTTGAAGAGGGATGGGAAAAGTCTTGTGTATTCAGGGAAATAGAGGCCACCACCCCAGTCAAAATCTGATTTCATCCAAGACATTGTAGTAGGGCCTTGTTGCCTAAGGTCAATTCTTTCTTTTCATTAAGTGAAGATATTATTGTAAGAAGAATGATTGAGGACTTTTTCAGTTTTAAGTACCAAAAACAAATGTAGCTAACTTAAGGAAAAACAATGGAAAGATTTTTAGACTGGCTCATGAAATTCAAAGATTTTTGAAAATCAAGGCTTCAAGACTCCAGTGGGAACCTCACTACATGAGTTCCTTCCTCCCCACATATGTCTCAGCTACTAAAACTCCTAGTCTGTGTATTTTACATTTTGAATTTCCAGAAGAGAAAATTATATTGACCTAGCTTGGATCAGTTGTCCACCTTTGAGTCAATTATCTATGGCCATGGGACTGTAGAAACACAACAGATGAAATAGCATGTCCATGGTTTATGGGGAAGGCTCTTCTCATAGAAACAGAAACAGAGGCATCATTACAGGGACCCAGTATTTAGGATTTACATTTTCCCAGAAAGGGGAGGGCAAAAGCCTAGTTGTAGCCTATTGGTTCTTCTGAATCAAGGTCTTCATTTAAACTTAGTTTTACATCACAATATTATTTTCTCCACCAAGAAAACTACTGTAATAGCACTGACATTTATTTCACAAGAACACTGTTGAAATTAGAAGGGGAACCCTTTCCAAATGTGTTAAATCTTGATGGAACTAAGCTATAAAGTGAAAACCTCCTCCCCAAAGGTTGATATTTAAACTTTTATATATAATTTAAGATATTTTATTTTATTTGACTGTGTAAGATTCTGATACAAATTTTTGACTAGATCTTTATACTAATAACTATGTAGAGACATTGAATCTCATAGGCTGCAATTCAGGCACGTAAAAAATATTTTTCCAGAAAGTGGAAAGATGGCTGACTAGAAGCAGCGGCAATCAGAAGCTCCCATCAAAAAGAACCACAATAGCATGCAAATCCTGCACTGGCAGCCAAGGTATCCAGATTCTCTTATCAGAACCGACTACGTCAGCATGATCCACAGGGAGGAAGGAAGAGCAGCATGGTGCCCACCTGAGAGCCACACAGGGCAAGGGAGACCCCACCGCCCCAGTGGAGGGAGACGGTGAGTGAGCATGCTATCCAGCTGGGAAAACTGCTTTTTCCACGGAACTGTGCAACTCAAGGATTGGAAGATCCCACTCACAAACCAATGCCACTGGGGCCTAGGATCCCAACCCCAGAGCTGCACAGATTCTCAACAGCTACAATCTGCTTAAGCCTGCCAAGTTCCTGGTGGGAGGGGCAACCAGCACCACAGCTGTGGCTGCCTGCTGTCTAAGCCGTTTGAGCTCCTTGGGACAGGGGCAACAGCCAGCACTGGGACTCATAACTGCCTAACTTGCTAAGCTCCCTGGGCAGGGGAAGGAAGACATCCATCTCTATAGCTCCAGGCTGTGCTTTTACCCTGCTGGAGCCAGGAAGTCTGGATGGCCTGGTCACAAGAGGTGTCTCCCACAGCCCAACACACTGGCTGTGGCTGACTGCAGCCAGAATGGCTCCTTAGGCCTGGCCCTGACTCATCCATCCTCACTGGGTGGGGCCTCCCTGCAGGAGCTCCAACAATTCCAGCCAGAGATTCAGGGACAGAACCCTGACCCCCCTGGGCCTGAGCCCCTAGAAGGAGGGTGGTCACAGTCTCTGCAGACAAGCAGCCTTAGCCTTTCCTCCTGGTAGTTCTGAGGAATCCCAGCAGCCCAGAATAGTGGGTTTCCCCCAGTGAAGCACACCCCCTCCACCAAGGGACAAAGTGCTTCACTAAATGAATCCTGTTCCCCATGCCACCCAATGGGTGAGACCCTCCAACAGGAGTTCTCAGACACTCTTTACAGAAGCAATCCTACTGTTATCCGGTTGGTGGTCCTTGAGGTCAGAGGTCCAAGAAGAAGGAGCAGGCACCCATCTTTGCTGTTCTCCAGCATCCTTGAGTGACATTTTGTACCATTCAGGACATAGGCATGGGCAAAGACTTCATGACAAAAATGCCAAAAGCAATTGCAACAAAAGCCAAAATTGACAAATGGGATCTAATTAAACTAAAGAACTTCTGCACAGCAAAATGAACTATCATCAGAGTGAACAGGCAACCTACAGAATGGGAGAGTTTTTGCATTCTACCCAACTGATAAAGGTCCAACATCCAGAATTTACAAGGAACTTAAATAAATTTACAAGAAAAAAACAATTCCATCGAAAAGTGGGCAAAGGACATCAACAGACGCTTCTCAAAAGAAGACATTTACGCAACCAACAAACATGAAAAAAAGCTCGACATCAGTAATCATTAGAGAAATGCAAATCAAAACCACAATCAGATACTATTTCACACCAGTCAGAATGGTGATTATTAAAAAGTCAAGAAACAATAGATGCTGGCAAGGCTGTGGAGAAATAGGAATGCTTTTACACTGTTGGTAGGAATGTAAATTAGTTCAACCATTGTGGAAAGCAGTATGGTGATTCCTCAAGAATCTAGAACCAGAAATACCATCTGGCCCAGCAATCCCATTACTGGGTATATACCCAAAGGAATACAAAGGAATATAAATCATTCTGCTATAAAGACACATGCACACATATGCATTACTATTTACGATAGCAAAGTCATGGAACCAACCCAAATGCCCATTAATGATAGACTGGATAAGAAAACATACTACATATACTGCATGGAATACTTTGCAGCCATAAAAAGGAATGAGATCATGTCTTTTGCAGGGACATGGATGAAGCTGGAAGCCATCATCCTCAGCAAACTAACACAGGAACAGAAAACCAAACACTGCACGTTCTTACTCATAAGTGGGAGTTGAACAATGAGAACACATGGACACAGGGAGGGGAACATCACACACCAGGGCCTGTTGTGGGGTGGCGGCGAGGAGAGGGAACTTAGAGGATGGGTCAGTAGGTGCAGCAAACCACCATGGCACATGTACACCTATGTCACAAACCTGCACGTTCTGCACGTGTATCCCAAAACTTAAAATAAAATATATATATATTTTTCCATAACTAAATTTCTTTTTTGAGCTATTATCCTATGAATGACACAAAATTAATGCTAGTCAAGTAGAATTTCCTCTGCCAGTTCAGAACATTTTCCCCATTCTCTTTCCATTTCTCTGAGATTGATTCCAAGATGCAAAAGGATCTCTAATATCCAGGCATGGGGGCAGGTGGGTGGTCAGATGCCTTCTAACCACCCATCTGCCCCCATCTGTCCATGCTGGTATATCTTGCTGGTCCTTGCTCTCACTGGGCCCTAGTGTGGAACATCTATCTAGCTAACACCCACCAATGACCTGAGTTCCATCTGGTATTCAGTCTAAACTCCTAAAGTATTTCTCTGTGTCACCCTTGTGCTAACCTTGGGGCTCTGCAGGCCCAACAGCCTTCTCTACCTGTTTCTGTGACCATCTTAAAAACAGGGCAATGTTTTAGATGTTATCCATGTCATGTTGCCTAGATAATATGACCCGCACCATGATGTGGAAAAAAATTGGAAACCTCACCTCTCTCTCCTAGATCCACCCAGGAACAAAGCAAAGTTGCAAAGCATTCCTGTATCCTTAAGTGTGTGCATGGAGTTCTTTATTCCCTCATACCATCGTCTAACTATGGCTCTTTTTTTCTATTCTTTCCCCGAACTGCAGTAACATTATCTAGTCTAGGAAGGTGGGCTACCTGGATCTGTCCAATATTCTTCTGTGTCTCTCATCTTTGGCATAGACTTCAACATTCTGACTTTGACATCAATTTTCTTACAACTCAAAACCTTTATTTCTTACACTACTATCCTTGCCATGAATGTCAAGTTTGTGTTTGAGAATTTGAAACTGAACATTGACTTTTTTTGTTAGTTAAGGCCTTTACTTGCTAGTCTTCGCACTACTATAATGAACACACCTTGAAAACTGTTGGTACTACCTTCCCTGCTGTCTGACTAAGGAGCACATGGCAGGAAGTCACAAGAAAGACCAAGGAATAAAGCACAGATTAACATTTCAGGCTATCATCTCATTGCACTAAAGAAAAGTATGTAATTATTCTTGATACTTTATTTTAAAATAAGTATGCCTTTAAAATTATAAGATATTTTCCTTTAACTTACCATAAATGAGTGAAATGGGACATTTATTAATGATATATCAATGAACAGCAAACCTATGCATGAAGCGTCTGATCCATCCCTATTTGGGGGTTTTGTTTTGACATATTTTAAGAGTCTTTATTAAAGGTAATGACATTAATTAAAACATTTCTTAAACATATTTCCAGTGCAATGGAATATTTGAAAAGCATCTAAGGAACAATAACCAACCGTATCCAATGAAAACCCAACACCTCGATATGACTTAGCCAATTTGCCCAACCTATATGAACATTGTTCGGAACTCAAAGACACCCTGGCATTAGTCATAATCTTGGCTCTTTCTGTTGAAGAAACAGTTGCAGTTTGTGCTCAGCACAGGCAGCTGAAAATTCTGAACTAAACTGAACCAGCCTCACTCAGGCTGCCAGCATCCAACATTTCAAAGTAGTTTAATCCAGTCTCTCTAAATTTTTCCTTTACCTATCTCCTCTTCTGGTTTCCACAGCCAGGTGACCTAAGTCAACACAGCACATTAGTCCTTCCTTATAGAAAAACCTGATGGGAAAGAATAATGTCTACAACTTGTCCACTCATTTCTGCTTATAGTACTGCCAAATATGGGGGCTTGTTTCACTTTTGTTTTGCTCTAAATGTTCACAAATGGTTGGGCCATTCCTGGGCCGCCTCTAGTTCTATAATTTAATCTGTTAAGTGAGGTTTTTTGTAAGAGACCTAACACAGGAGGCAGCACTGAAAGATGAATCAACCTCCTGTGAAATTCAGCTTAACGACCAGAGCCCTTGAGCTGACCAAGAGCCATGATTAGAATCTTCATTCTTCCGGCTACTGTTGAAAGCACTGACATCATATTCCATCCAGTGTCATACAGGCCATGATTTATCACTGCCAGCCAAGGAATATGCTCATCCTGCTATTTTCCTGAATAAGGCTACCATGACATCTTTATATATTTTTTCTTCTGTTGAATTTTTTCCATGTGTTAAATTCCCATAAAGGAGATTACAAAAATGATTACAAATGATAATTATGACAATTGTATAAAAATAGAATTTAAGATAAAACACTTAAGAAAAATAGAATGCAAATTTACCTGAATAAATAACAATAACTGTGCGTGTGGTCAAGGGCCTGGAAGGAACATGCCAAAATGAACATTGTACCAAGATAATGGGGTTATAAATAATTTCCCATTTCTTTAGAAAATTTATAAAATGATGTTAAATTTTGTTGGAATTTTTTAAAAGACCACTGAAGTTTTCTAATTAGAGGAGCACTTTAGTTTCTCATTGAAATGATTGTTCTGATTCTGTAAAGAGCATATGGAAAAAGAATGACTTTTCTTTAGCGCATTATAGCTTTTTAATGACAAACTGTACTTGCATTGTTTGCTGGAGGTTTCAATATTTGAAAAGTATCAAAGGAACAATAACAGTAAAAGAAGAAACAGTACCCTTTTATATTGTACTACTCTTCCCATAATTATGCACATTTGGGGAGTTATAGTATCAGCTGATCTACTAATTAAACATAGATGAATAGTAATTTTTTATAGTTTGGTTCTTGTTTATTCAGATTTTAATTTAATTTACATTTTGTATATACATTTCAGAGGAAAGACAAAATAAACAATAAGAAAGAAATAAAATGGGGATGGGGTTTAGTGGCTATTCTTTGGGTGGACAAGAGAATAAGACATTTCCTGTATTTGTAAAATTATCTTAAAAGACAGCTAAGAGCCATTAATGCATGCTAGTTGCCTACTTTAAATCAAAATAGAACAGACCCCAATTCTTTCTTTGTTTCCAAGTATCATTGTATGTCACTTTATCTCTACACTTCAACAATTAGGTAGGTTCTAGCATTTAATCGAGAGCTTTTGTTTTACATCAAAAAACTTCCACATGGGCAAAAGCAGATACTGTTAAAAAACAAAAACAAACAAACTAAACAATGTGCCTAATTCATCTCCCTCAGAAATCACAGCACAAAAATGCTGTGGACTGCTGCTTTGAGTACTGTATTTTTTTTTATTTTTTATTTTTACTTTTTAAAAGTTTTTTTGGCTGATGAGTTGTGTGTGTGTGTGTGTGTGTGTGTGTGTGTGTGTGTGTGTGTGTTCCCTCTTGTAAGATTCAATAGGGGAAGGTATAAGGAAAGGAGGTTAGAAGAAAAAAGGCATTCAAGTTCTCTATCAACTTGTAGTTGCCAGTCTGGAAAGGAGTTTTACAAATAGGTCACTCATTAAAAGTTTATAGGGTGAATTCAGGAAGGCTGATCCTGAGGAGAACAACAGTGAAGGTGTTATAGAGCATTCTGGGTGGGCATAAGCATTGAGCAGAATCCAAAGCCTACAGAAACCATTTTTTTTTTTCAGATATTCATCTAGCCACTCACTAAACATTCAGTTAGTGCTTACCCTTAAGTAAACACATCTAATCTCTGTTTCTTCTTCTCAGGAATCAAGAGAAGAAAAACTTGGTGACACAATTGATGAAGTCATTTCTCCCTCATACCCCTTCTGCAGATGTGTGAATGCTGATGAATGCCAGACCTAGGGGATGGGAGGATGTAAAATAAGGAGTTAGTAGTGCTTTTTTTTCTTAAGAATGTCATCTTTTTCTATTTTAAAAACTGTTCAAAATTTACCCAAAACTGTGTAAAAATCAGCAACAATGTACACTAGAGATACAAATGTTTAAGATTTTTAAAACATTTTAAAATTGTACTAACATGGGCAACTAACATATCTACTTAGAAAAACACAAAAATCTTTTCCAGTAAAAGCTACAAATACTTCTCTTGTTTTGTTTTCCAGATATTTCTAGAAAAAAATCCAAGTATACAGGTCTCATTCTGTCTGGACACATTTCATCTCATCATTCAAGGTCACTACTTCATGGTTCTCTGGATGATCTTGCTCCCTCTCCTTCATTCTCCTTCCAATCTCTCATCATGAGGGCTCTTTTATGTGTTCAACAAAGCATCAAGCTCAAAGCATAATAATCACAAGGCTGTACCTGCTTCTCTCTAGTAACATTCTTCAAAGACACTGAAACAAATAAATAACAAATGACTAATCAGCTGTGTTTTTTCTCCAATCTAAATCACTTGTAGTCAGGTGCAGTGGCTCACGCCTATAATTCCAACACTTTGGGAGGCCAAGGCAGAAGGATTGCTTGAAGCTGGGTGTTCAAGGCCCCATCTCTACAAAAATTAATTAGCTGGGCCTGTTGGTGAACATCTATAGTCCTAGCAGCTCAGGAGGCTGAGGCAGGAGGATTCCTTGAGCCCAGGAATTGGAGGCTGTAGTGAGCTATGATTGCACCGCTGCACTCCAGACTGGGTAATAAAACAAGAACCTGGCTCCTCTCCCCCACGACCCCCCCCCCCGAAAACTTTAACAGTCACATGAGGATTTATGGATTTTTTTTTCCTGGTTTTAGATTTTTAGTAACTGCAAAACTGAAATCCTTGTTATGATGAGTAATTTTTGTAAAATCTGATCACTTCATATTTTAAGACTCTGAATGTTACTTAAACATTGTTTTTGCTGGTTTTCTCTAGCAAAGGAAGGGAGTTATTGCTTCAGTTACTACCTAATGGAGGTAGAAGTCCCTGTTCTCAACTCAGTCTGCTTTGATGCCTGAGAAGGGGCACTCCTCATTACTGCTGGGGAGGGAAGCGTGTTTCAGCTCCCTCCGTGGTCTCCACCCACACCAAGGAGGGGTTAACTTTGTTACTGCTGGGTACTGGAGAAGATCCCGATTCCCCACTAGGCAGCCTCTAATACTTATTTGGTCTCCTCACTCCAGCTGAGGGTGTAGGGTGCCTGTGACAACCTGGCAAGTGTAGAAGTCTAGATTTCCCATTTCATTGGTGGAGGTACGGGTAGAACCACAACTTTTCCTGTGATTGGTTGCAGTAGAGTGGCTATTGTCTAGAAGTTTTCCAACTGCTAGTCTGTCCCTTTCCTGGTCCTTTGCATAGAGAGGCCAGAGTTTTGCAGGTGGCCTTCTGTGTCTGTGCCCTTTGGTATTTCTGGGCTGCTGGCTTCCTCAGTCCCATGTCTGAGATAACTCAGAAAACTCAGGGAACTTCACCTGTGTTGTTTCTCATATCATAAGGCTCCAAGCCAATGTACTGCCTTCCCTCCACCTTTTGATGTCTTCTAGTGTTCATTTTTTACATAATGTCCTGGGTCTTTAGTTGTACTTAGTGGGAAACAGGAAAAGTGTATCTACTTCATCCTCCTAGAAGCAGAAGTTCTCCGTTACTATCTTTTAACCTGTAGTATACCTAAAACAAAAGGTAAAGAAACTATCATTACTAGAGGGCCATATTTTAAAACTCCATTTAACTTCACGCCCAAACGTGTTGTTTTTCAATCAGTTCTCACCAAACATATGAAAGGTCATCCTAGGCAGGGTGGATCCTTCAGTTTGATCATGTTTCTGGGACCAGAAAGTGTGCTAAAGATACCAATAATTTTCTGCCCACTTCTACACAAGAATATGTTCCTACCAAGGCTCCAAATAAAAGCAGATATGACCCTGCCCTTTGCCCAGTGCCAGATGGCATTATGGGTGAATACAACTGACCCACAGAGTTGGAGGGTTCCTGGGAGAGAGGTGCAGCGGATTCTATCTCCTGTGAATTTGAGGTTGGGACTTGAGAGACTTCATAAGTTTGTTTCTGTCGAGTTCATGTGGTCAGGTCAATAAAGGGCTGAGCCAGGCATTTGGAGGTGACTGTGATGAGCCAGGCACAAGTGGAATAAACTGAAGAAACCAATCTACAGAAGGAAAAAGAATAAAGCAGACACCCAGAGAGCAGAAGAAATAAGAAACCCTGGAGTTCCAGAGAGCGATTGTGTGAATGTGTTTCTGACTTGGGTCCTCATCACTATTCCATTGCTAGTTCCATGTTCTTGTGTATCCAGGCTACATGCCCTGCCCTTGGGTTTCATGAGTCAGATACCCCTATATCCTTCCAACACCTTGCTTATGTTTCCAATCTGTGCAAAGGCTGAGTGCAGACTTCTCAGCCTTTGCATGGAGTATCTCTACGTAAGATTTTGAGTGAGCATGGGCCTTTGATCTTGCTGCTGCACCTCTCCATGTGGAGAAAGTTTCTCACAATGGCTGTAGAGAATCACTCCCTCCTAGTTTTCCTCATCTCTTCCTTTGCCCCACTTTCTCTATTGTTCTTCAACATAATTACGGAATTTTGAGAAATATTACATCGTTTATGGAAAACAAAGACCAAAGAGACATATAACTTGACAAGACTTGCTGAAACGCCGTCAGAGAAGATAACCAAAACCAGAAATAATCATAAAACATGGTAGAAAATAAAGCATTTTACAAAAGAAGATCCAATAGACAGGTATGGAAGTTCGGAGGAGAGAGACACTCACTCAGATCTCCTCCTGCTTCACTAATCTGGAAGTCATGTTACTGCCAGCATCAAGGATCCATTAGTATATGTCTGGCATAAATAATATAGACTGTAAATAGACACTGTGGAATATACTGACTATTGGGCATCCTAAATCCAAATGAGTGTGCAGACATTATAAGATCAGTAAGTTGATTGTATTTGTTCAAGTGGTAAAACTATCGGAAGGGATAGTGGGTTATTTTTGAGAGGACAACTTCTTAATTTCTTCTGAGCCTTCTACTTGCAAGTCAGGTGGTGTCTGTTTGATGATCTTGGAAAAGAAAAAAAAAAATCCTTATCTAAAAGACTTCAAATATAAGAGAATACAGATAGTCTTGCATTTGATTCATTTATATTGAAGGTGGCCAATGGGGCCTCTAGCCAACAGCAGATCTAATGGGATGTATATGGTGAGTCACTGAGGATTCCAATACAGCACCCTTCTTTCCCACCTGAGATATGCGTAAATAATGAAGCAAAGCAGTGGCACATAGACAAACAAAATATTAACTTTACTACTGATAAAAGTAGATTGGAAAAAATAGGTTAACTAGATGAATTCCAGAATTGGGCCCCCTTGTCCCCTACCGAGGAAGTAGTGGACTATGAGCCGCTTCCCTGGGTGGGGATATAGGAGAGCCGACCCTGGAGAACACAGCATAGCAACAACTCCTGCGAACTGAGCTGCCCAAAGGAAGAAGACAAGCTGAGCAGAGCATACTCAGGTATTTACATCTCAAATTTACCCATCAAATAAACGACTCCCCTGGGGAAGAGCTAATAAAGAGGTGGAGGAAGATCAGGAGTTACAGTAATTACATTCCCTCCACATGGAAGAAACACCAAAAGTAAGAGGGGAACTTTTTCCTTTCCCACTGTCCAACAGTATACCAAATCTAAAAAAATAAAAATAAACCTCTAGTTCACAGACATGTAAGATATTAGCATTATGAAAAATGAGAAACATTTTGCTGGAATTCAAAGACCTGGAGATTTAACAATGCATATGAATGGCTAAAGTTAATGTACTCATATTGCAAGTAATTTTTTTTTCATTTCTCTTCCAGATTTTTTTTTTCCAGAGACAGTGTCTCCGTCACCCAGGCTGGAGTGCAGTGGCATGATCAGAGCTCACTACAGCCTTGAACTCTTGGTCTTCTGCCAAGAGTTCAAGGTGAACTCCCGCCTTGGCCTCTCAAAGCCCTGGGATCACAGGTGTGACCACTGCACCAGGCCTCTTCCGGATGTTTTAATATTTGGGCTTTACTCCTGACTTCAGGCAATGATACAAGAAAATGGTGAGAGGGAGGAGGGGAGAAGGAAGACAGGTCAAGAAGTAAGGCAGTAGGAACAAAAGAAGAAAAGAGTTAACACCTACTGTTAGCAAATAGGTGTGAATAGTCCTATAGTTTTTCTATGCATCTCAACTGCATTCTACAGAGTTGAGAGAAGGTCAAATTCAAAATCTGGAACCTGAACAGGCAAGGTGTGTCTCTCTGTAGGACTTCTTTACATTTTTTAACTTTTAAGTTCAGGGGTACGTGTGCAGGATGTGCAACTTTGTTTCATAGGTAAATGTGTCATGGGGGTTTGTTGTACAGATTATTTCATCACCCATGTATTAATCCTGGTATCCACTAGTTATTTTTCCTGGTCCTCTCTCCCTCCTGCTAACCTCCACCCTCTCTTTGGCCCCTGTGTGCATTGTTCCCTCTATATGTTCATGTGTTCTCATAATCTAGCTCCCACTTATAAATGAGAACATGTAGTATGTGGTTTTCTGTTCTTGTGTTAAGTTTGCTAAGAATAAGGGCCTCCAGCTCCATCTATGTCCCTGCAAAGGACATGGTCCTGTTCTTTCTTATGGCTGCATAGTATTTCATGGTGTATATATGTACCACATTTTCATTATGCAGTTTAGCACTGATGTTCGGAATTTAGGTTGATTCCATGTCTGTGCTATTGTGAATAGTGCTGCAATGAACATACATGTGTATGTGTCCTTATAATAGAACGATTTGGGGTATATACTCAGTAATGTATCGCTGAGTCAAATGGTATTTCTGTTTCTAGATGATTCTTTGAGGAATAATCGCACTGTCTTCCACAATAGTTGAACTAATTTACACTCCCACCAACAGTGTAAAAGCATTCCTTTTTCTCCACAACCTCACCAACATGTGTTTTTGTGTTTTTGTTTTTTGTTTGTTTGTTTGTTTTACTTTTATAGTAAAAATAATAGCCATTCTGACTGGTGTGAGATGGTATCTCATTGTGGTTTCGATTTGCATTTCTCTAATAATCAGTAATGTTGAGTTTTTCTTCATATGATTGTTGGCCACATGTATGATTGCTGGCTGCATGAGAAGTGCCTGTTCAGTCTTTGCCCACTTTTTAACTGGGTTGCTTTTGGCTTATAAATTTGTTTAAGTTCCTTATAGATGCTGCATAGTTTGCAAAGTTTTCTGTTGATAGTTTATTTTGCTGTACAGAAGCTCTTTAGTTTAATTAGATCCCATTTGTCAGTCTTTGCTTCTGTTGCAATTGCTTTTGGCATCTTCGTCATGAAATCTTTCCATGTGCCTATGTCCTGAATGGTATTAACTAGGTTTTCTTCTAGGGTTTTTATAGTTTTTAGTTTTACAGTTAGGTCTTTAATCCATCTTGAGTTGATTTTTTTATATGGTGTAAGGACGTTTCAATTTTCTGCATATGGTTAGACAGTTATCCCAGCACCATTTATTAAATATAGGGACTCCTTTCCCCACTTTTTGTTTTTGTCAGGTTTCTCAAAGATCAGATAGTTGTAGGTGTTTAGTCTTGTTTCTGAGTTCTCTCTTCTGCTCCATTGGTATATGTGTCTGTTCTTGTACCAGTATCATGCTGTTTTGGTTACTGTAGCCCTGAAGCATAGTTTGAAGTCGGGTAGCATGATGCCTCCAGCTTTGTTCTTTTTGCTTAGGATTGCTTTGGCTATTCAGGCTCTTTTTTGGTCCCATATAAATTTTAAAAAGTTTTTTCTAGTTCTGTGAAGAATGTCAATGGTAGTTTAATGGGAATAGCATTGAATCTATAAATTGCTTTGGGCAGTATGGCCATTTTCACAATATTGATTCTTCTTATCCATGGCATGGAATGTTTTTCCATTTGTGTCATCTCTGATTTCTTTGAGCAGTGGTTTGTAGTTCACCTTGCAGAGGTCCTTCACTTCCCTTGTTAACTGTATTCCTAGGTATTTTCTTTCTGTGGCAATGATGAATGGGAGTTCACTCATGATTTGGCTCTCAGCTTAACTGTTCTTGGTGTATAGAAATGCTAGTGATTTTTGGCCGGGCATGGTGGCTCATGCCTGTAATCCCAGCACTTTTGGGAGGCTAAGGCAGGCAGATCACGAGATCAGGAGATCGAGACCATCCTGGCTAAACGGTGAAACCCCGTCTCTACTGAAAAAACAAAACATTAGCCAGGCGTGGTGGTGGGTGCCTGTAGTCCCAGCTACTCGTGAGGCTGAGGCAGGAGAATGGCATGAACCTGGGAGGCGGAGTTGGAAGTGAGCCGAGATCAAGCCACTGCACTCCAGCCTGGACGTCTGGATGACAGAGCAAGACTCCATAGAAAGAAAAGAAAGAAAGAGAGAAAGAAAGAGAGAAAGAAAGAGAGAAAGAGAGAAAGAGGGAAGGAGGGAAGGAGGGAGGGAGGGAGGGAGGGAGAGAGGGAGAGAGGGAGAGAGGGGGAGAAAGAGAGAGAGAGAGAGGAAGGAAGGAAGGAAGGAAGGAAGGAAGGAAGGAAGGAAGGAAGGAAGGAAGGAAGGAAGGAAGGAAGGAANAAGAAAGAAAGAAAGAAAGAAAGAAAGAAAGAAAGAAAGAAAGAAAGAAAGAAAGAAAGAAAAGGAAAGGAAAGAAGGAAAGAAAGAAGGAAAGGAAAGAAGGAAAGGAAAGAAAGAAAGAAAGAAAGAAAGAAAAAGAAAGAAAGAAAGAAAGAAAGAAAAAGAAAGAAAGAAAGAGAAAGAAAGAAAGAAAGAAAGAAAGAAAGAAAGAAAGAAAGAAAGAAAGAAAGAAAGAAAGAAAGAAAAGAAAGAAAGAAAGAAGGAAATGCTAGTGGTTTTTGCACATTGATTTTGTATCCTGAGACTTTGCTAAAGTTGTTTATCAGCTTAAGAAGCTTTTAGGCTGACACCATAGGGTTTTTTAGATATAGGATCATGTCATCTGCAAGCAGGGATAGTTTTATTTCCTCTCTTCCTATCTGAATACATTTTATTTTTTTCTCTTGCCTGGTTGCCCTGGTCAATACTATGTTGAACAGGAGTGGTGAGAGAGGTCATCCTTGTCTTCAAGGATGCCAGTTTTCAAGGGGAATGCTTCCAACTTTTGCCCATTCAGTATGATATTGGCTGTAGGTTTGTCATATAATGGCTTTTATTATTTTGAGGTATGTTCCTTCAATAACTAGTTTACTGAGAATTTTTAACATGAAGTGATGTTGAATTTTATCAAAAGCCTTTTCTGCATCTATTGAGATAATCATGTGGTTTTTGTCTTTAGTTCCATTTATGTGATAAATCACATTTATTGTTTCGTGTATGCTGAACCCATCTTCCATCCCAGAAATGAGGCCTACTTCACTGTGGTGAATAAGCTTTTTGACACGCTGCTGGATTCGATTTACCAGTATTTTGTTGAGGATTTTTGCATCAACACTCATCAAGGATATTGGCCTAAAGTTTTCTTTTTTGTTGTTGTAACTCTGTGCAGTTTTGATATCAGGATAATGCTGGCCTCATAGAATGAGTTAGGGAGGAGTCCTTCCTTTTCAATTTTTTAGAATAGTTTCCGTAGGAATGGTACTGGCTCTTTTTTGGACATCTGGTATAATTTAGTGTGAATCCATCTGGTCCTGGCCCTTTTTTGATTGGTAGGCTATTTATTATTGCCTCAATTTCAGAATTCATTATTGGTTTACTTAGGGATTACATTTTTTCCTGGTTCAGTCTTGGGAAAATCGATGTGCCCAGGAATTTATCCACTTCTTCTAGATTTTTCTAGTTTATATGCATAGATGTGTGTCTAATATCCTCTGATGGTTGTTTGTATTTCTGTGGGGCCACTAGTAATACCCCACTTATCATTTTTGACTGTGTTTATTTGAATCTTCTCTCTTATTAGTCTAGCTAGCAGTCTATATATTTTATTAATTTTTTCAAAAAACCAGTTCCTGGATTCATTGATCTTTTGAATTTTTTTTTTTTTTTTTTTAAATCTCTCTCACCTTCAGTTCAGCTCTGATTTTGGTTATTTCTTGTATTCTACTAGCTTTGGAATTTGCTCTTGGTTCTTTAGTTCTTTCAGTTGTGATGTTTAGTTGTTAACGAGATCTTTCTAGCTTTTTGATGTGGGTATTTATTATGATGTGCTATAAATTTCCCTCTTAATACTGCCTTAGCTGTGTCCCAGAGATTCTGGTAGGTTGCATCTTTGTTCTCGTTAGTTTCAAAGAACTTCTTGATTTCTGCCTTATTTTCATTATTTATCCAACAGTTATTCAGGAGCAGGTGGTTCAGTTTCCATTTAGTTGTGTGTTTTTTAGTGAGTTTCTTAATCTTGAGTTCTAACTTGATTATGCTGTGGTCTGAGACTGTGTGGTATGATTCAGTTCTTATACATTTACTGAGGAGTGTTTTACTTCTGATGTGATCAGTTTTAGAGTACATGATGTGTGGTGATGAGAAGAATGTCTATTCTGTTGTTTTGGGATGAAGAGTTTTGTACATATCTATCAGGTCCACTTGATCCAGAGCTGAGTTCAAGTCTTGAATATCTGTGAATTTTCTATCTCTTCTAATATTGTCAGTGGGGTGTTAAAGTTTCTCACTATTATTGTGTGGGAGTCTAAATCTTTTTGTAGGTCTCTAAGAACTTACTTTATGAGTCTGGGTGCTCCTGTATTAGGTGCATATATATTTAGGATAGTTGGTTCTTGTTGAATTGATCCCTTTACCATGATATGTAATGCCCTTCCTTGTCTTTTTTGATCTTTGTTGGTTTAAAGTCTATTTTGTCAGAAGCTAGGATTGCAACTCCTGCTTTTTTCTGTTTTCCATTTGTTGGTAAAATTTCCTCCATCCCTTTATTTTGAGTCTATGTGTGTCTTTGCCCATGAGTCTCCTGAAGACAGCATACCTTGGGTCTTGGTTCTTTATCCAGCTTGCTACTCTGTGGGTTTTATTCGGGACATTTAGCCCATTTACATTTAAGGTTAGTGTGTGGATTTCATCTTGTCAACATGATGCTAACTGGTTATTTTGTAAACTTGTTTATGTGGTTGCTTTATAGTGTCACTGGTCTGTGTACCTCAGTGTATTTTTATAGTGGCTGGTAACAGTTTTCCCTTTCCATATTTAGTGCTTCTTTCAGGAGCCCTTGTAAAGTAGGTCTGGTGGTAACAAATCCTTTCAGCATATGCTTGTCTGAAAAGGATCTTATTTCTCCTTCATTTATGAAGCTTAGTTTGACTGGATATGAAATTCTGGGTTGGAGTTTCTTTTCTTTAAGAATGCTGAATATTGGCCTCCAATCTCTTCTGGTTTGTAGAATTTCCACTGAGAGGTTGGCTGTTAGTGTGATGGCCTTCCCTTTGTAGGTAACCTGGCCTTTCTTTCTGACTGTTCTTAATGTTTTCTCTCATTTTGACCTTGGAGAATCTAAAGATTATGTGTCCTGGGGATGATCTTCTCATTGAATATCTTACCAGGGTTCTCTGCATTTTCCGAATTTGAATACTGATCAATTTAGCTAGGTTGGGAAGGTTCTCCTGGATGATACCCTGAAATGTTTTCCAAATTGGTTCCATTCTCTTCATCTCTTTCAGGTACCCTAATCAGTTGTAGATTCAGTCTTCTTACATAGTCCCATATTTCACTGAGGTTTTGTTTATCCCTTTGCATTTTTTTTTCTCTAATCTTGTCTGCCTGTCTTATTTCAGAAAGACAGTTTTCCAGCTCCGAAATTCTTTCCTCCACTTGGTGTCTTCTGGTATTAATACCTGTGATTGCATTGTGCAGTTTTCATAATGTGTTTTTCAGCTCTACCAGGTTGGTTATGTTCTTCTGTATACTATTTTGGCTGTCAGTTCCTGCATTGTTTTATCATTATTTTTAGCTTCCTTGCATTGGGTTACAACGTGCTCTGTTAGCTCAGTGAAGTTTGTTTTTATCCACATTCTGAAGTCTACGTCTGTCATTTCAGCCATCTCAACCTCAGCACAGTTCTGAACCCTTGCTGGAGAAGTATTGCTGTTATTTAGAGGAAAGAGGGCATTCTGGCTTTTTGAGTTTTTAGTGTTTTTGCACTGATTCTTTCTCATATTTGTGGGCTTATCTACCTTTAATCTTTGAGGTTGCTGACCTTTGAATGGGGTTTTGTTTCACTTATTTATTTATTTATTTATTTTTAACAGTCTGGACACTTTTCCATAGGGCTGCTGTGGTTTGCCAGGGGATCCACTCCAGACCCTACTTGCCTCGGACTTTCCAGTACCTGGAGGTACTACCAGTGAAGGCTGTGATTCAGCAAAGATGGCAGCCTGCTCCTTCCTCTAGGAGTTCCATCCCAGCGGGGCACAAACCTGTTGCCAGCCTGAACACACCTGTAGGAGGTAGCCTCCTACAGTCCACCTCTGAGGACTCAGCTGAGGTCCCACTCAATGCAGAATAATAGATCAGGGTCCCACTTAAAGATGCAGTTTGGTCACATTTGGCTAGAGCAGCTGTGCTGTGCTGGGGGATCCCTTCCACACCCAGTCTGTTTGGACTCTCCAAAGTCTGCAGGCTAAAATGGCTGAGTCATCCAAAGAGCAAAGATGGTGGCCTGCTCCTCCCCCAAGGGGCTCTGTCCTGTCTCAGGTTAAGTGCCAGTGGCTGGCTGGAATTCCAAGCCAGTCAGTCTTATCTTGTGAGGTGCCATGGGAGTGGGATCCACAGACCTACAATGCCCAGCCCCCTGGATTCAGCCCCCTTCCCAGGGGTATGTATGGACCTCCTACCCTGCTTAAGTTGCAGTCACCTTTGTCAGCAATCACAGATCCCAAATACGTAAAGTTCTCAGATCTCTGTGCACGCCTGAGTAGCTGTTTTGCTGAGACTCAATGCAGCTCTGTAAGTCAGACCCAAGGCCCTGGTTAAATGGGTTCATGAGGGGATCTCCTGATCTGAGGGTTGCAAAGATCCACAGGAAAAGCATGGGTTCCTGAGGTTGCATACTCACTGTTTGCTTGGGCCAGGGATTGGGGTTCTCTTGGTTCCATGTCACTCCTGGGTGGGCCGTCACTCTGTCTTGCTTTTCTCCATTCGCCATGGGTCGAGCCGTTTCCCTGATCAATCCCAGTGTGAGTACTTGGATGTTTCAGTTAATGGTGCTGTATTTACTCATCCCTTTTGCTCCTTTCTGTGAGTCACACATTGTAGCTGCTTCTAGTCAGCCATCTTGCTTCACTCCTGCCATATTTTAACTCTTCTCAGAAAAGCCAACATTACGTATTTGGGAGCTGGACTACCATAAAAGGGAGTGTTGATTTCACCCGGCCATTCTGATTTGTTGTTTTTCCAAGCAGATATCTGAAAATGGCATCTGCTTTCCCAGCCAGGAAGGTGGCCAAAAAAAGAAAAAAGGGAAGGGAAGGGAGAAGGAAGGGGGAAGGGGTAAGTGGAGGGGAAGGGAAGGGAAGGGAAGGGAAGAAAGAAAATGGCACCTGCTTTGCTTGGCAAAGTTTTGTTGGTGGTTAATGTGGACAGCATGGAATGACCTTTGAGATAGTTGTTGAAATCATGGCTGCTGACATTTTCACTAAGCCGTTCTCCAGAAGCGACTGCGAAGTAGTGGGTTCCCAACTGGAACACAGTTGAAGAATAAAGAGAATAAAAGGGCGAGAATCAAGCAGATATAAACCCATTACTTAAACTACTTACACACTGCCACAGTAGTGAGTTGACTGAAAATCAAACCATGCGTGAGGAGTCTGGTCAGTAACCCCTGTGGGAAGGTAAGACTTGCAACTTTTTTTTTTTTTTTTTTTCATGTTGGTGGTTTGTGAAGGCCTAAGCAGCTCTCCTGTAAATTCTATAGAACATAGGTTACTGTAAGCACCTTTAAAAAACAAGGTGCAAGATTTTGCACATCACTGTGAGCCACTGGCTTAGCCACTGAGGATATTACTTACTTTGGTCATGTTTAAGAGCAATCCAAACTGTTTATCACTACACAGTACAGAGAACCCAAACTGTGTATCTGGGTCCTGCTTCACCTCCAGATACCATACTGGCATTCAGGCAGGAAAAACTGGGGAAGAAGAAGGGTGTGATGGTTAATTTTATGTGTCAACCTGACTGAGGTAACGGATGCCCAGATAGCTGATTAAACATTATTCCAGGTGTGTCTGTGAAGGTGTTTCTGGAAAAGATTAACATTTCAATCAGTAGACTGAGTAAAGAAGATCTGCCTTCACCTATGTGGGTGTGCATTGTCCAATCCATTGAGAGCCAAAATAGCACAAAAATATGGAAGAGGAGTGAACTATCCCTCTTTTCTTGAGCTGGGACAATTCATGTTTGCCTGCCCTTATACACTGGAGCTCCTGGTTCTTGGGCCTTTGGACTCCAGACTCACACCATTTCTTCACCCTCCTCCCACCTTCCAACTGGGACTGGGAGTTACACCATAGGCTCTCCTGGTTCTTAGGCCTTCTGACTCAGTGAATTACACCTCCAGCTTTCCTAGTTCTCCAGTTTGCAGACTGTAAGTAGGACTTCTCAGCCACCATAATCACATAAGCCAATTCCAATAATAAATTCCAATAGACAGATGGATCTATTGACCATACATATATACATACATACACAGATCCTATTGGTTCTGTTTCTCTGGAGAACACTAATACAGAGGGGTTCTAAATGGCTGTAGGTTTAGTCAGAGAACAGTGACTGCCACATCCTGGGACATGCTGGTCCCAAAACAAAGGGAATTCATTTTAAGTCCAGCATTATTTCTTTCTTTATTTTTTGAGAGGGAGTCTCACTCTGTCACCCAGGTTGCAGTGCACTGGTGTGATTTTGGCTCACTGCAACCTCCGCCTCCGGGGTTCAAGTGATTCTCCTGCCTCAGCCTCCCAAGTGGCTAAGATTACAGGCGCCCACTACCACACCCAGCTAACTTTTGTATTTTCAGTAGAGACGGGGTTTCACCCTGTTGGCCAGGCTGGTCTCAAACTCCTGACCTCATGTGATCCACCTGCCTTGGCCTCCCAAAGTGCTGGGATTACAGGCGTGAGCTACCACGCCCAGCCTAAACTCAGCATTATTTTAGTCTTCTCTCAGCCTACCCAGGCTGGACTTTCTTGCCAACTCTGACCTTTTCCCTCCAAATGACCTCGTTTCAGAGAACTTCTCACCAAATTGAGTTGTAAGGAGTTCATGAAATAGGACATTTACATGCTGCATGTATCAGATCCAGGAATAGTTCAGCTCCCAAAGGCCTCGAAACCACAAGTCATTCTTCATCTAGAGACTAAAGGACCAAGAAAATAAACCTTGGTTTCGCAGTAAATAAACTATGTTTGCAATAAAGAAACAGTACTCTCCCCTGAGAGCAGTCTCCTATAAATACAAAGCAAGAGGTACACTTTTTCAGACATTTATACCTGGGATCCTCACACCTTCATAACCAGAAGTTATGCTGACATCATAGAGCACAGGATCATCCTAAAAGAAAAATCTATGTGGAAAACATCTGTAAGAGTGTGTAATAAATTGTTAACAGTGGTTACTTCTAGAGAGGGAGATAAAGTTGGGAGATATGTGAAAAAGATGTTCACAATTACTCTACATACTTCTTGTACAGTGTTTTGGAGAAGAGGAAGGCTGTACCATTGTAGACATCTGCAGTGGTATCTGCAGTGGTAAAGTGAGTGGCTCACAATGATGTGGAAAATCTTGATCTTTTAAAGGTGTTTAGTATGTGCTAGGCTCATTGGAGACTACGACTCTATACCTCACACAGATCCTGCCCTCTAGCAGAAGTGGTGAGGCATGAATGCACAGTACTGAGACACACAGTAGAAAGTGGTTTAATAAAGAGCCTCAGAAGAAGTGTTATGAGAATTGGAAAGATAATTCCTTCCTTCTGAGGACAATCAAGGCAGGCAGAGAACATCATGCAAGAGATGGAAAAATATGAGAATGTATGAAATGCTTCAACACACTGCACACTTCTACTTATTCTTTAAGATCTAGTTCCAGTGTCACCTCTGCAGTGAAGAGTGCCCATTTTCTCCTGGAGTTCAATTGCTCTGACCCATAATTTTTGTTCGTACCTCAATATTAGGCAATTTTCCTCTTTATAAATCTTCCTCTATTAGACATTGAGTTAAAGGCCAGAAGACATTTTATATACACCAGTACACAGTCTCACACTGGCATCCATCCTATCCATTCACTAAATGTATTGAGCTTTGTGCTTAGGTGTTGGGGGGGGGGAGGGGGGGTGGTGACATGCAAAATTGAGTAAAATATAATTGAGGATAGTAACCTAAAAATTAATACTCCCAGCACTGTCTCGTAAGTACCTTGACAGAAATCACACATAGGGCTATGGAAACCAAGATGATGAAAATTAAAGAGGATGAGAGAAAAAGGTTTCCTGAAAGAGATAGCAATTAAGGTTTGTTTGTGTGTGTGTGTGTGTTTTTTTTTTTTTTTTCAAAGAAGGTGGAAAGAAGAATAGGGTAAAAGACAGATTTTATGTGGCAGTAACAGCATAATCCCTTCAAGAACTATTAACAGGCACTCAAAAATATTTCAATGATCCAAAGTATGATCAGGGTAGAGTCTGGAGAACTTGATTCCCATCTAAGTATTTCCCTTTTGACATAACAGCCATTTTTGAAAATAAACCCAAGGTTGACCTATGATTGTAAGAGAAAGCCGGTGAAGTAATTTATCCTAGAATCAGAAACAACATGCCCACCAGCTTACTTCCTGATCACTTCTAACAAGGATTTCAGTGCAGTGGCTCTTTGAGCAAAATAAATGTGTCACTAGTTATAGGGTAGTATCATCTAAGTCAATTCAGAATGAAAATCTAAGGGACTGGCCTCTGGGCTCCCCACCCTTCTGCCTGGAGAGACATGTCAAACTTCCACTTTTCCTACCAGCTAGAATGCTTTACTGCTTGGTAAACAGGCAACTGCCTTCCCCTTTTCACCTAATTGTATCCCTTAAGATCAAATGTCATCTAGGTAACTTTTGCTTTAATTCCACTTGCAGGAGACAAGACATAAGGAGCAAATATGAATTTAATTAGGGAGTAGTAAAGTGGTTCTTTGCAAGATTGAAGAGACAGAAAACCTCTAAGATTCTGTGAACTGGAAGTATTGCTTTGGTGTGCTGTAACCTCCACTGTTAAAGGAGTAATACCCCATATATTCTCTATTTAGGTGCTGATTTTTTTTTTTTAAATAACAGTTTCTAATAAAACAAGGAGAATTTTTTTAAAGCACAACTCAATCTCTCAAAACAAAAATAATGAAATATAAGCTCAAAACATTAAAAAATTAAAAGCAGCACATACTCTGAGCTTAAAGTAAACTTTAAAAACATGTTTTTAAAAGTATGAAATGAGTTTTCTATTTTTCTTATTTACTTGCTGGAAATTTTTGCATGTTAGGTATTATGTCCCCAATAAGAATTCACACCCATAAGCAGGTCTGACCTACGTGACCAATGATACTTTAGAAAGTAGAAATGAACAAATTATTTTCAAAAAGCTGGTATTTTGTGTTTATTAAAATTAAACCACTATTTATCTCCTGACATACAAATAACTGAGAAGTTAAAAGATGTTTAAACTCCAACCTAATTTCACAAGTGTTGTTTCCATCTCCAATCTTGAAAGGTTTGTCACATAAACAGTTTAGTGAGGCCAAAGTGGTGGTAAGAAGTGAATCTTAAACTGATTTTGAAAAGGATGCATCACAGGTTCACACTTCCACATCTATACAACTTTATTAACAAGTAAAATACATGCCAGCATGTTTTATATATGGGCAAGGACATTCCTATGATAATGAATGGCACATTATCATCTAACAATTGACCTTTATCAAATATATGTTAATATTTCATATGACTATTTGAAGAATTAAACAACTAATAAATGCTAAAATAACATTTAACAGCAGTTAAAAATATAAAAGCCATTCAGTTTAATATTTACCATAAGCTGGATTCAAATACAACTATTAAAAAAAAATATTATTCCTCTTCTACAGGCCAAATGGTTCATTAGAAAACACTGTGGCAATAATAACTGGCTCCTACCCTTACCCCAGTTCCATCCCTCAAAGGGCAGTGGAGCTAAGGTAGTTGCTTCTTGGTACGGTCTACAATTATACACAGGATGATCATATAACTTATCCTCCAAATTAGAACACTTTCGAGTACGACGAGGCACTATTAAGCTGAGAAAACAGGAATAACCAGGACAGTTTTGAGCAAACTAAGGATATGTATTACCTTAGTTAAGTACGGTGTCACATTCACTATCATTACCTTTTGCACTTCTGGAAATAGTGCATACTAGATGAAAAAAATTATATTAAATGAAGGAACTCTGAATTTTTCTCCAACTGGATATTTTGAACTCCACTTTTCCTGTTAGGAGAGATTTTACTGGAAATAATATTGTTTTAGCAGGTAAAAATATGTGAACAACTTCAAAGGCATGTCTAAAATGAAATATATCTTATAGACTTAAAATAATAGGCTAAAGTTTAGTATTTTTTTATATTAAGCAGAGATTTTCATTTTAATCAAATGTAATGGGATTTCTATTCTAATCCAAGTTCCTAAAATCTATCCTGCATACACCATATGGAAAAGTGTATTTTTGCCTTAAAATTCAGTTTATTGCATAAATACATGAAAATGGATTATCCTAGCCATGACCAGCTTATTCATTTACAATAGAAGTAATTTGAAAAATTTTTGTATTAACTTCCAATCCCCAGTTCACACTCAAAAATGTTTAGATACCCTAACAAGAGTTCTGATTTTTCAATCTTTAAGGCAGAGTGCAAAGATGATCAAGTGTCCCCAAAAAACAACAGCAGCTGTTCAAGGTCACAGGAAATGAAGTATGCAGGATTTGATATATCTGAAGGGAACATTAAGTTCTTGAAAATAACATTCTGATTCCCTTGCTTACGTGATGAGATTTAAGGCTACCATTGAATTATGCCAATTATAGAGGATTAAGTCATATGTATACTTGAACCTTATAGATTTGGGGGGAAAAAGTCAAAACAAAAAGTGAAGTTTTGATGCTGGATCAAAAGTAACATATCCATATTCAGAAAACAAGCACATATACCATAAAAGCTAAAATGAAATTCTAGTAAGTCGATGTTTGATAGCTAAGCTTCCTAGTAATTATTTAATTACCACATAGCAAAGCTTTAATTTAATTTAAAAATTATTGAAAGAATAAAGTACAGGTCTATAAGAAATACGAAAGAGATACAGCATGAGTTTGAATATGTTATTAGTACAGTTTAATTTTAATTAATTTCCAAATTAGGCAACTAAACCAAGTATTTTTTCTTTACCCCATGCTATTGTCTTACTTCAAGGGTTGTAACACAGGTACTTCAATACAACAATAAAAATTTTAATACAACAATAAAAATTCTACGCAGGAAAGTAAACTCAATGAGACAAAACAAAAAATAGGCTATATTAGCAAAACTAAACTATGTTTTATTTATCAAAGACAATGAAACAATCAGAAAATACAGAGAAATACAGAAGGGGTTATAAAGCATAATAAATTTTATTTTTTGGAAATGGAAAAATGTCCCTGAATAGTTAGATGTACCTTTTAGTAGTAATGTCTAATAATAAATAAGAAATCAATTTTATACGTTCCATATAGCTGTATTAAATAACTTTTAAGTTTAAAAGATAAAATACCATCATTTTAAATGTTGGTATTCAAAACCAAAGATATAACCGAAAGGAAAAACATGAGACATAAAATGATTTGCAAGATGGGAAATATAGTAGTTTATGAATGTAAATTAACTTCCAGTTGTAATAATGGTTACATACTCTCACTACACACACAGACCCCACAGTCCTATATGCCACAAACACATTTCCATAACTTGAAAATGAGTGTTTTGCATATCTCAGTTCAGGATATGTTTTTTACAAGTTAATCCTAAAGTCATAAAGCAAGAAGCTATTAATAGTACAAGATTTTATTTGCCAAGCTTTACAAATTAAACTCTAAAAAAATTATTACAATGATACTGACAGATATTTTATTGGCTTTTTAAAAGACAAACACAAATGAGAATTATCTTATTTAGAAAATTAACTTTCAAAATTATCTTAAATGAAATAAATATAATATCTAATACAATCTCTTCCTGCAAGAATCTCCAAGACGGGCAATCCTAAAAACCCAGCTTCTCATCTGAAAATCCCTAAAACTAGTATGTCCCTTAAAAAAATTTTTTTTTTATCTTATAAAGGACATTTGGTATTCCCACATTTTCTTAAAATTTGTCCTAAAACAAATTCTATCTTTAACACTCAGGTTTCTAAATATATATATGTGTGTGTGTATGTGTGTGTGTGTATATATATGTATACATATACATATATATATTTAGTTCACTTAATTTAAAATTAATGGAAGCTATCTGGACACAATTTCTAAGAAAACATTGCAGAAAGTAAGTTATGCATGGTTATTTACAGGAAGAGTTTTCCTAAATAATAATGTAAATGTCATGTTCAAAAATCTGACAAATCCTTTCTAATAATCAGCACTGCAGGTTTCAATAAACCTTATGTAACAAAAGATGTTTCATGTGTAGAATTACCAGATGAGTCTAAGAGCCAGAAACTAAATCATTAGACATGGTTAATAATTTCATTTTTATTATACTAAATGTCAGGTCAGAAGTCAGTGGCATTTACAAGCTGGAAGACTGTTTATCCACTCAACTCTTTCAATTATATCAAACACTGATTAACCAAATGTGACTGGACTTAACTGCTACAACTTTACAGTTTCTATCAAGTATATGCAAATCTCTCAAATGGGCACATATGCGTATGTGCAAAACAAATGAAATACAGATACTTAAAGAATGAACAGAAATGGCTTGTAAGCATAAACCACCCTGCCATTCAATTTTGAAGCTCCGTCTTTTCTTTACTAGTCTTCTGTTATTAGTAGTCTTCTATTAAAGTTGTAGGTTTACAGATGATCCGGAAATTTCACCTTGGTATAAGAAAGGAATGTTGGGTTGATGCAGTCTGGAGACAAAGAAGGAATTAGTCTTAAAATGTATTAAGTTGTCTTTATCTAAATCACAGTATAATACAACACATTTTATAGAAGAATTATATCAAGTATATAATATTCTTTTGATAAAGTCTATAAATCAGAATATATTCTAAAGTGTAAGGCTTCTATAGCAGACTTTCATCTAGAAAATATTTGCATTGTATTTTACACTCTTTGAAATGCACAGAAGATAACCACACAAATTAGTAAAATGGCAAAATTACTTTGCCTTTTAATCTTATTATTAATACTGACAAATTCTTAATGCCACTGTTTGCGAAGATATTTTGCTTGTTAAAATAAAGCGACAGCGACTTCTTTGGGAGTGGTTGGGGGAGACTTTAATAGAACACTTAAAATGATACTTAAACATGATCTAGAAATACAAGTGTATTCATAGTACTCTAGCAGAAATAAGTAAATTATATAAGCTTATGTATAACTTACATAAATGATAAATAAAATGTAAGCAACCAAATCACAAAGCATACAATTTATTTGAAAAAAGAATACTTAGTAAACTTGAAACACTTTGTTCCTTATAGTCCTACATTCAGAAGTTAAGCACTAGTAGACATTTTGGTTATGGAGTTCAAATGCTTTATCAATTTACATTATTTATAGGCATAAAGTATATGGTACTTGCTTTAAAAAATAGAATAGGGAGTAGGAAGTCACTTTATGTGAAGATACTCCCGCTGCACAATAAATAAATACTATTACTATATCCACGGCCTCCAGAAATTCACTGGATAACTAGTAAGACAACGTCTACTCATTTCTTCATATTCCTACTTATTCAAGTTGTAGCCTTCATAGTTGATAAAAACCAGCACACATTAAGAAAACAATAACAGAACTATTTTCTTCACATGACTTTTATTCCTTGATCCAGACTGTTAAAAGCACTGCAAGACAAATTGTTTTTCAGTCACAGATTTTTTTTTCCACCAGATATCTATGCAAATTTCACATTGTTTTATACAAAAATGCCCATTCCTTCAGTATAGTTTGTTGTTTTTCAAGCTTTCAAATTTCGTGCTGGTGGTTACTTCATATACATTCTATGGTTAATCTTTAAAGAGAAGTTTTAAAAGTCTGATTTAAAATTTCAGTTTACTCGTTATGTATTTTAAAAACTAAAATTTATGAAATTCAATTTTAAAAATCTAAGAGTTATCTAAAAAGGTCTATGACTTATTAAATTTCAATAAGCTGACCATTAGCAGTATTAAAAAATATTAAATATGCTAACAGTAAAAATCATGAATACTCATTAGGCATTTAACATGTATCTGGTAAATTTGAATACATAAAGGAAATAGGCAGAGTTCACAGATTAATATTTCTTACCTCTATAATAAGAAGAAATACCTTGTTCTATGAGCAGCTGCCATACTTTCAGACATGTTTCTGACTTTTAGATAATTAACAAATCCTCTGAAGAAAAGAAGCAGACCTGAGAAAGTTGAAATAATATGGATATATATGTTTTTATACAGAAAGGGGCAAGATAAATTTAAAGTAGACGATTATGAACAAGATCCTCTTGGCTTAAGGAATTTTATTTGCAGACTTCCATTCATTTCTGTAATATATTTTACACTATAAGGATAAACTCTGTCACAAGGAAATACAATTTTTCAATTTGTTAAGCCTAGATGTACCAAAATTAAAGCAAATCTAGTTATAAAAATCCAGAATTACATAAAAACATACATTTAAGTAATTTCCTTAAATAGCAAAGTTACCTGATGCACTTAAACTGATTCAACTCATAAAACTCCCATTGAGCCCATGGGTTCAATCTTTTCAATTAATGTAACTACTGAGTGAACTAAGACATAGTTATTTATATAAAGTACATAAAAAGGAAAAACATACATGTGGTTGCTAACAACTGTGGGGAAAAAAACAATAAGCCTGTACAGCAGTATCAAGTGCCTGTCATCTGTGAAATCTGTATTTGAAGATATGTGCATTATGTACATGTTTTCAATTATGAGTTCTTATTTTGAAGTAATAATAAGAAACTAACATAATAAAAAATTAAGAAGAGTTAGAAAAGACAACTTGGAAGACAATTACTGTAATGATTTAGATTATTTGGGATTCTTCTTATATCTATCTCAGTTTTCTCCTTTGTAAAGTAGTATTTTAAAATAACCACAGATATATTTTAATAATTTAAAAAGCAATACCTGTGAAATTCTCTAAAGTTTCACATAACAAATATTAGATCAATATAAAACATTACCATTATTAGTATAAGCCTTTGAAATACTTAAGCACATGATTCTTAGGGAATCATTAACCCCAGTAAATTTTTAATCAGGAAATTGGGGTGGGGGATCCAAAAACAAAAACAGAAGATATCTACTGTATGTGTATGACTTTCCTCACCAGGAGGAAAAGGAGTTTGTGAATTTAAAATACAAAGTCTCAAACTAAATTTGTACCCCAACTGCAAGGCAATGATCAAATCACTAAAAAAAAGAAGCATGTGTGTAGTAAATTGGAGAGGAAAGACAGAAGAGAGCTACAAATGATGACTTAAAGGGTATACATTTCAGCTAAACCCAATTGCATCTGCTTCCCATGTCCTAACTCCCTCCGTTTGGGACTCCCTCTGCATTCCACCCTCATACCCTTCCAGATGCTGTTCAAAGATAGTAATACTGTTATCCAAATGTAAAACTATTACTGAAAAATGTAAACCAACTTATTTGTGGGATCCCTTCCTTTCTCTCTAAAGCTGCTGTTTTCTAACACACATTTTACTTTTCAGGCATTTCTAAAAGAAGTCACCCAGTTCATATCTAAAAACCAATCACTCAGTGGCTACTGTTTCTGAGCATTCTACAAAGTGCTCAACATTCTTTTCAGCATATGTGAGAGCAACATTTTTATCATTTATTACATTTTCACATTCCCCTAAATAAATAAATACTAGATTACGGCTCTGAAGTGGAACTGGCATTGTCCTCTGTATTCTACTCTGCCCCACATTAACCTCCCTAAGATTCCTCCAATCTCTAAATAATATATATACACACACAAATGTACTCATTTAATATACTTAAATACTTAACAGACTTTATAAACCTTCTCACTTTTAGGTAAGAAACTCAATAAAGAACACGGCATTCAGGCAGTTAGAACACAACAATATAAAACTGGCTTCACCTCCAGATGCATCTCAACAAGGTCATAATACTAAAATAATTTCCCTATAGCTATTAAAGAATTAAGTGACCTTATTTAACAATAATTTGTTTCCCAAAAGATCCTAAAGATCTAACAGTACGACTAAATAAAAACTCAGAGAGAAGACTGCCACCTACTGAAATGCCCTTATTTTCTGGTACAATTCTGAGTGAAACATGGGCTTTTAATCCTAACAAGAAACAAAATGTATTCCTTATGTCAGCAAATACATCTGAAAAGTGGATTAAAGGTATAATGTGATTTAATGATTAACTTAATTATCTCACATCGAAGGTAAAAAACAAAAGGGAACAAAAATTGAAAATCCATAAAATTCCATCAATATTAATAAAAAGACATGTCTTATAAGACAACTCAACAGAAGTACTGTGATCATTAGGCATAAAGCCTTTCCTTATGCCTGGCTGATTAATGATTAATTCAAGGCACAATTCAAAAGCATAAAGAATGTTTCCACGATCGAAAAATAAGAGAATAGACAAAACAACCAAACTATCCAACTCTCAAATTTCCTAAGATCATTAAAAGAAGTTATTTGTGTATATTTTCTGAGATAAATGCTAAGACAGTTTTTTATCACATTGTTATTTTAAAATTTTGTGGCATTCAATGATCATCCCACCACTGACTCTTTACACTGATAGCCTCTGGATTTTAAATCTAAGAAATCTGTAGTGCTATGTAGAATAGTTTAAAAATGTGAGATGATGTGTTTGAATATGAGAATTTTACGGAAGAAAAATAATTTCCACATAAATTGTGCCATAGTTTATTTATATTTACAGTTTTTGGAAATATCAAAGTTAAACTAAATACATTAAGAATAAACTTACCAAGTACAAGAAATATCCACCAAAGCCAATACTGTCCATTGAAATATCCAGTAAAATAATCAGAAAACTATGGAGTGAACATAAATATATTAACCAAATTCGTACACCTGAATTTGAAAATCATAGATTATCTTCAGTTTCAGAATGATTTACCTCAAATAATCTTTAACACTTAAAAATAGCACAAAGGAAAAATAAAAACACCTAATGGCATACATACATATAAATTATTTGAGAAAAAAATCATCTTATGCAATAGCAAAAAAAAAAAAAAAAAAAATTAAATGAAGTATTTTGGAAACAAAAACCAGTTTCAAACTCCCTGCAAGAAATACAAGTAAATGTTGTATGTCTGAATCACACATTTTCTTATTAAAAATTTCACATCAGTCCTTCTTTCATAATCTCTCAAAACCACAACTACCATCCCAAACACACTATAGCAACCCGCTGCTTCAGATATTAACACCAAAAGCCACATTAGTTTAATCTTATCAGATGGGGGTATCCTGCTGACCTCCAAAAAGAAGAGCTTTTGACCTTCTGTACACTCCCTACTGCTAATCACTGCCAAAAATACTAGGTGCATAAAGACCCCCATTAGAGTCTTTCTATTTTCAAACTAGATGCTCTAGCATTCAGTTCCCAACAGTGAGCTGAGAACAGCTAAATGAACCTTAAAGTGGCATTTCAACAGTTCCTATTAGTGGCCATGGCAGACAGTTTTATATTCTCTGTGGTGTGGGAATATGAACAGGCAGATGGAAGGCAGAGTTTGATGATATTGGACACAGTTATCTTTTCCTTGATTAGACTCTAGACATTACACTTCATTAATTTTAAAAGGCTTTTTAAAAAATCAATCTGATTTTCTTCAGTTACTTCAGATAACTTTAGCACCTAAAACAATGCCTCAAATGATTATTTTTTAAAAGTGTTTAATATAACCTACTCTAAAATTATTAAAAATTAGCTTGTATTTACCCACCCTGTTTCCACTGGCCTGCAAACTGAATCTGATGTAACTAAAAATGATTTTGTTAAATGCAGACTTGCTCCCAAATCTGATATTAATTAAAAGTATTTGTAACTTTATACGTAAAGATTTCCAATTATTTGTTGGTAATTTCCATATAAGCTTAAAAATCCTAGGCTTTGGAAATAATAAAAAATGCTTACAAATTGTAAATAATGTTATTTAGTAAGCATATGAAATAAAGATTACCTAAGTCTACTTTTTATAGCCTTTTAAGTATTTTCTCAGGAAGTATTTCTAATTAATAAATCAACCATTTATAGTAATTTCAGTATTTACAGTAATTTCATGTTTTACATTTTATAGTACTTTTTAAAAATGTATAGTAATTTCAGAGATTTAAAATTTCAAAGTACTACTAAACACAGAGATCCCACATACACCTACATCTTTAAAATATGTGTACAATGAAGGAGGGACTTGAAATGGAAAAGATGCAGCTTACACAGGACTGTACTATACTATTTTTTAGTCAAGTGATTCACAGTTAGAAATAAAACACTTTCATATAGGTCTTAAAGGCTTTTCAAGAACAAAAAAGAATAAAGAACCAAGGCAATACGTTTTTATTTTAAATTTCTGCGTGTTACCCAGTAACAGGCAACCCGAACAGCCAGAACAGAGTCTGTCTTCACCAAAATACTTTGAAAGGGAAGGATTCGCTATGTAAAAAGGATAAAGTAATGTTGGACTCATTACTGTGTTAGCAAAAATGTTTTAAAATACTAAAATCATAAGCCTAAGCCAACTGTTGTTGTTTTTTTTAATATAAGTAAACCAATCATGTTGATTGGCCAGTCACAGGCTAGAGAAATCAAATTTTGGAAAATAAATTAATGAACATTAAGAATTCATCTGATTTTATTATATTAATACAACATCACTATTTCATTGTTTACATCCTACTTTCGAAATATAATTTCTTAGTTTTTAATAAAACACATATGTATTTTTAACCAAATAATAAAAACCTTAGACAGAAGTAGTATCGGAAGCCTAGGCTAAAGATATTTACACAAAATCCGAGGTTCATGGCAGCTCAGACACAAAATGGACAGCAGCAGTATGATTTATAAATTACTTATTGTCTAATGAAAGGAAACACCAGGCTTTTAGGGGAAAACTTTTCTCTCAGCACTAAACTCTGAAAGGAAAGTTTTACTTGGAGCATTATAGTAAAAGTCAAAATACAGTGTACACACACAGAGGCAGTACAGAAGTAGGAACATAGGCGATGAATTGAGACCAAGGTACATGCCAATTCACATTGAAAACTGTGGGACTGGCTGGGCACGGTGGCTCACGCCTGTAATCCTAGCACTTTGGGAGGCCAAGGCTGGCAGACTGCCTGAGCTCAGGAGTTTGAGATCAGCCTGGGCAATGACGTGAAACTCTGTCTCTACAAAAATATAAAAAATTAGCCAGGCGTGGCGGCATGTGCCCGTAGTCCCAGCTACTTGGAGGCTGAGGCAGGAGAATCGCTTGAACTCAGGAGGCAGAGGTTGCAGGGTGCCAAGATGGCGCCACTGCACTCCAGCCTGGGTGGCAGAGTGAGAATCCGTCTCCACAAGAAAAACAACTGTGGGACCTTGAGCAAATTATTAGACTCTTTATTCTTACTTTCATCACCAATAAAATGGCTAGATCATCACCAGCATCAGAGATACAGTTAAAAGTTTGAAAACTCGTTATTTGTAACAAATTATGCCTGGCACACACTAAGGGTTAAATGAATGACAGTTATTGTTATTTTATACAAAAGATTTTTAAAAATCCTTTTCTTATAACACTTCTTAATACACACTAAAGGCATAACATTAACTCTAACTCAGTAAAAGTATTTTAAGGGAAACTAAACAGTCCTGGAGATCAAACTTGATGACAGTATATACCTTACAAAACTGTAAGAAACTCCAGTCCTTGAATATAAGTTCCCCATCTTATCACATCAACTAGAGTTGATAACTAGATAATCTAATCCCTTCTCAACCTGAGGTTCTTATGAGAAAATTAAGCTGTAATACTCTAAGGGCATAAGTTGTATAGGATGCATTAACTTCTTTCTTATACATCTAGAATGATACTAGCAATTTACTAACTTGGAGAATTGAGAAAATAGTCCTCATATCATTTTCTGTGTTCTGTGGTTTAGATGAGAAATCCCATTTGAATAATAGTGCTTAATAGTATCATAATCAACGTTGGACTTATCTAGGCCCAACTTCGAGGTATTTTAATAATAATTTCTATAAGGGAAGGGATTGTGTCTTTATCTTTGTATGTTCTGTAACACCTATTAGATTTATACTTGTGTTAGGAACCCACTGTACATCTTTTGCAGTAAAACTAAAACAAGAAATTGTCAGCGGATAGTTCTTACGATGGCTCAAATTTTAATTTTCTTAGAAGAAACCAGTCCATAGGTCCCAACCAATAATTAATTGATTAATAACCAAAACGTATGGATTACTGAAACCCTGGGAGGCTATAAGTTTTAAAATAATGAAGAAATGCATCACATCTATAAACATTAATATTTTCATAATGGGGACTTTTAAATCAACTTAGTAATATAGATATATTATCAAAGTGAACATTTAAGAGAAGCTAATATATTTGATCTATGATTCTACTAAAAATTTTAGGAGGACTTAGCTCATTCAATAAGAAATGAATGTTTAAATGTAGAATGTATATATTTTAATTTATTAATTGTATAATAGCATTTTAAATGTGTAGGTAACTTTTCAAAAGACTTATTAAAACAATAAGTAAAGCCATTCTTGATCATTCTCCTAGATCTTATCGTAAAGGAAAAAAAAAAAAAACTAGGAAGAAACATTTGTAAAAAGAAGTGAAAAGAGGCCTTCAAAAGGCAAAGGTAAAGAGCTGGGGGAAGATGATGCTAACAACACTAATGCCTAAGCAATTTTTACAGAAAACTTTTTTGGGACTAGAAAAGTTGTTAAGGTGGGGAAAAGGACTTATCACTGTCTCCCTACACACTATCTTGTAAATGATAAGAAGAAGGCAGAGGGTGACTTCAGGGAACAACAGGAAAATAAGGAAGGCTTAGAAGAAGCATGAGGGAAAAAAAGGGTTCTGATAACCACTTCATAGGCCTTTTGAGCTCTCAATGTTTTCAAAAGAAAAGAGTGAGAAAATATTTAAGTTCATGATAATGTGACTAAATGAGAAATTTTTATGTTTTAACTGATTTTAGGCATACCTGCACTATATCACAATAGTAGCAGCCATGATTTACTGAGCACATATATTTGTGCAGTAACTGGATAAGGTACTTTAATTACATTATTTCCATACCTCATAAAAATGCCACAAGGCAGCTATCATCAGCCTATTATAAAGAAACTAATGCTCAGAACAATTAAATAAAGTTAAAAGACATATAAAAAAGTTGAGACTCAAACTTAAATTTTTATGATTTCAAAGTTCTTTCCACTATATTAACAATTTCTCATATGATAAAGTGTTCATACCGCAGAGCTCACTATAATGATTAAATATAGGATTTAAGAATAAGCCTTCAAATAACTGAATTCATGAAAATAAAGTGCCCATTTATGAATCACACAGAAAATTTCATACATCTCATTTTAGAGATAAAAGAGATACAGGCTATCAAGACACTCACCCTGACAATGAGGATCCATTTGATCAAGGAAAGGCCAAATCCACAGATAGCACCATACCTTCCAGCTATGGTATTGGTGATACAGAAGGATAAACAAAATCCAAGCCAGTTGAAAATAAATGCCACTAAAAGTAACAGAAACAGTTATTTTATAAACCACAATTTGGAAACAAATTAACATAGACATATTAATAATATTTCACTGCTCAATGGAAACAGCAGTTCCCTTTCTTTTAACTCTGCCAATTAAGCCTTCTTTATAGACTATAGCCTACTTTTTGCAAACGGCTTATTTGCTATACTGTATATCAACAAATGGGTAAGCTTGGTTTCTCGTCAGTCTGGCCAACAGGAATCCATTCCTGAAAGCTTATCATTAATAGTTGAAACTGCAGTTTTAAACTAGCTTAAAACCAGATCACAATGTAGCTCACATGTGGTTCCACGCAAGAAGTCCAGCCTAAGCAAACAGCCAACAAAATTGGCTTTTTAAAAAAGGTAAATAAAAGCCTGTAATCCCAGCACTTTGGGAGGCCGAGGCAGGGGGATCAGCTGAGGTCAGAAGTTCGAGATCAGCCTGGCCAGCATGATGAAACCCTGTCTCTTCTAAAAATAAAAAAAATAGCTGGGCGTGGTGGCAGGCACTTGTAATCCCAGCTACTCAGGAGGCTAAGGTAGAATTGCTTGAACCTGGGAGGTGAAGGTAGCAGTGGGCCAAGATCACACCACTGCACTGGAGCGTGGGCAACAGAGCAAGACTCTGGCTCAAAACAAAAAAAAAAAAAAAAGAAAGAAAAGAAAAGAAAAGAAAAGGCAAACAAAACAACAAAATTCAATACTTCACAAATACTTTATGGGTTTCTTCAGCTGTAATTACAATTCTTAGATGTTCCTTTTCTGGATTTACTTATGCTATGTAATGTCATCTAAAAGCTATGTAAAAAACAGCTTTTCATGGACAGAATACGTCGTCAATTTTTGTTTTCCAAGATGTGTAGTGTCCAGATAACCCCTTTAAAAACTGTAACTTTTTGACTTGTATATGGTAGGTGCTCAAAAGAATGAACTGAATAAAGATGCTTAACATGAATTGTTAGGGAAATAAAATTAAACCACAATGAGATACCATCATTAAATTATTAGAATGTCTAAAAAAAAAAAAAAAATCATCAACACCAAATACTGGTGAGGACACAGAGCAACAGGAACTCTCATTCATTGCTGGTGGGAATGCAAAATACTACAGCTACTTCGGAAGACAGTTTGGCAATTTCTTACAAATCAGAATTCACATTTCAAAACACTCTTCTAATTCTTTTAAGGTTACAAGTATCTTCTCTTTCTGTTTCCCGCAAGTCTAAAATGAGAATAATGCAGGTGACTACTTATTACCATAGCATGTTGACGTGAAAATTCACACACAGTACAAATGGCTAAACCTCAGAAGAAAAGTTTTCTAAACAGGATCAAATAAGAGCCCATTACATTTTAAAGTACTAAAATTTAAGGTCATTTCCATAGACTGTCAATCATCTGTAAACTTTTCATTTCTAGTGTTTGGCAAATAACCAAATTCTGTTCCATTCTCTTAGAAAGTTTCTTAAAAATAAGATCAGAGATACGCATATTATGCATGTATCTGAGGCATTTTATGGTAACACTTTAAAAGGATTTTGAGAGCAAAAGCATTATTACAAACATTTCTTCTTTTACATTTTCTGAACAAGAATACACAATTATCTCACCAAATCTAAGTGTAAACTTTTTTTAGGGTTATATGAGGTAAAACACTAAAAATAAAGAAGGAAAGAATTAAACCACCAAAAGGTTTTAATTGAAATAGTCTTATTGATATTCACTGTAACTTTACTTGTGCAAGTTATGTAACGTGACATGCTTAAGTTATAAATAAACCACACTAAAAATAAAATCTTTTTCTGGACCGTTTTACCCAGAGTAGCTATTAGATGTTTAAGAAACATGGAAAATATAGCAAGTTGCAATCTGAAAAACAGCCACTAGATGGTAGTGATGACAAACAAATCTATGCTTATCAAGCAAATAAACTCTAGGCCTATAGCCTACCAGAAAAAAAAAAAAAAACAGGAAATAGAGGTAAAAACAAATTTACTGTCACAATATTGGTACAATATTTGTAAAACAGGAAGCGTTACATATATGAGTTGTGGAAAAAATTTAGTAAAAATTTAGTAAAATATTTATATTAAATCTATTAAATATAAACATTTACATTATATTAGCTAATAATACTATCACTGGCTAAGAATAAAGTCATCCAGTGTGTCTAAGTCACCACGCATTTATAACACTCAGTGAAAAGCCTTCAAATCTAAGAAATAAAAATTAAAAAGAAGATACTGGTGGTAAATGAAATAAAGAAACGGAGAAACAAGATTTCTGAGTTACATAATCAGAAGGTGTCAAATAACATGTTTTTATTCCCAAGAAACAGGTATTTATACTAAAATTAGTACAATATATTTAGATCCTTTCTTTTCTAATTAAGGTTTCTTAAAAGGTATAATAACAATGAAAGCAATGAATGTTTAAGCTACTCTTTTTTGTAAACACACTATGTGAGAAGTTTGTTATTAAAATGTTACTAATATATAGGATTACCAGTTTAACCAAAATTAAGATAAAAACCAAGGTTCACAGGACTAATATTACAAAACAGCACTCATTTGTAACCAGAGTTTATTTCCTTTTTATTATAACTAACATATCTAACTAGAAATTGTAACTAAAACCAATTTAAGATTTAAATCTTGCATATACATTTGCTGGTTGACAACCTGAATATTACAATTAGTAAATTCGAGGAGCTGCCCGCCCTCCTTCCTCATTCCTCTCCCCCTCTTTTCTTCAGCAGATGAAAATAGAAGGGAAGCAAGAAACCATTTCAAACTTGGAGGACAAGGTTTACATGAACTTTCAGACTCAAAAGTGTCAACTCATGAAGTTTGTATTTTCTACTTTTTAAAGTTGAATGTGACACTTTAAATAAGTTTATTTCTCGGTTTTACGATCATAATAAAGCTTATAACTAAACTGAATTAAATCAGTATTCTATCCAAGAATGAAAGCTTGATCATTTAACCAGGTGGAGGGCAGAAATTAACTATATCATAGATTAATAAACTTACTTAAATGAATATTGGGGTTCTACCACTGGCTTTAGTAATTTATTGGGCATCTTATTATTTAATGAGTTTACTATGTCAATCCCTGTATTAAGAATTGAAATAATGAAGACTTTGACACAGTCTTCTCTCAAGAACATTAAATTTACTTTATAAGTCAAATACTAAGAATTCTGCAAGATGTTAAAATGTTACTAAGTTTCTGATCTTCTAATTCTTACCATTCCCCCAAATAAGACTTATACTTTCATAACTGTCTGTCTCAAGTGACACTGTTTCAGTTGCCCAGAATGTCGTTTTTTCCAATCCTTCTTCTAGCTTAAGGACGCTCAAATGGAAATCCTCTGCCCCCAAAGTGGAATTTATAGTTTCATTCTATATGCTCCTAGAGAGCTGAATGGGCACCAATATAGCAGTATTTCTCTTTAAAAATCTGAAATAGCTTAAATACGCTTATGTACTTTTACATGTCAGCGTCTTCATAATGGCTGCAATGCATATTTATGCAAACAAGAGTTTAATAAATTCTAGGATTTGTATTTAAACATATGATCACAGTATTCATTAGTTCAATATCAGAAACAATTTACATTTTAAGAAAGGTAGACACATGCTAACAATATTTGCTTCTCTTCACTATGTTACTTTAATACACATAAAATCAATACATGCAAAAAAAATCAAAATAGTTGGGAAAGATTACTTACTGAAAAATGCCAGCATGAAAATGCCATCATTACCCACTCTGAGCTGGTCTGCATCACTGAAGTCATCTCTTGGTGGACACTCTTCCTCCTGAATCTGTAAATATGTAACATTGGAATAGTTCACTAAAAATTACAACTTTACCATCTTAAACGTAAGCATAAGAACTTCAACAAAATCTAATGTTCTCAATTTGTTGTATAGACAAATGAAATAATGAGTACAATGTCTGGCACAGAGTAATCAATAAGCATTAGCAAGTACTATTTTTTCACAGTCACATTTGAAAAGAGTAACTTTAAAGATAAACACAAAAAAGACAAAAGATGAGTAACATCAAACTCATAAAAATGGTATCAAGAAGACACAAGTGACAGTGCTGCATTAGTAATGATTGGGAAATAAGAACTTTCATAACCAGTGGTGGAGTATAAATTGGTACAACTTCTATGGTTGGCAATTTTGCAATAATTATCAAAAATAAAAATGTGCATACCCTATGATCCAGCCATTCCAGTTCTTAAAATATACTGCACAGATATATATATACATACACATATTCCCTCTTATAAAAATGATGTATTAAAGATAATTCATTCCAGCAATGCTAATAAGAGCAAAAGATTAGATACAATCTAAATGCCCATCAACAGCAGACTATGTTAGGAGATATTCTCCACACTTCTATCATGTTTCTACATGTCTTCCAGGTAAAGGCATTGGCGGCCTTTTTTCTGGAAAAGCTGCCGGCATTCAATGCCAGCCCCGGAAAGCAGCCACAGGAGCTGTACACTGCAAAGCCTCAGGGGCAGAGCTGCTCAAGGCCTGGGAAGCCCATCCCTTGTACCAGAAAGCCCTGGATGTGAGACATGGAGTCAAAGATTATTCTGGCCAGGTGTGGTGGCTCACGCCTATAATCCCACACTTTGGAAGGCCGAGGCAGGCGATCACTTGAGGCCAGGAGTTCAAGACCAGCCTGGCCACCGTGGTGAAACGCTGGCTCTACTAAAAATACAAAAATTAGCCAGGTATGATGGCACATGCCTGTAATCCCAGCTAGTCAGGAGGCTGAGGAGTGAGAATCGTTTGAACTCGGGAGGTGGCAGTTGCAGTAAACCGAGATCATACCACTGCACTCCAGCCTGGGTGACAGAGTGAGACTGTCTCAAAAAAAATATCATTTTGGAATTTTAGGATTTAATGACTGTAATGCTTGGTTTTGGTCTTCTACGGGGCTTGTATCCCCTTTTGTTGACCAATTTCTCCCTTTTGGAACCAGAATATTTACCCAATGCCTATAGTGTCATTTTATCTTAGAAGGAAGTAACTTGTTTTTGATTTTACAGGCCCATAGGTGGAAGGGACTTGCCTTGCCTTAGATGAGACTTTGGATTGCTGATTTTTTGAGTTAATGCTGGAATAAGATTCTGGGGTAGACTGTTGGGAAGGAATGGTTGTTTTTTGAAATGTGAGGAGGATGTGAGATCTGGGAGGGGCCAGGGACAGAATCACATGGTTTGATCTGTGTCCCCATCCAAATCCCATGTTCAACTGTAATCCTCACCTGGTAGGAGGTGATCGGATCATGGGGATGGTTCCTAATGGTTTAACATCATTTCCCTGCTGTTCTCATGATAGTGAGTGAGTGAATTATTGTTTTTTTCTGAGATCTGGTTGTTTAAAAGTGTGTGGCATCACCCCTCCACTCTCTCTCTTTCTCCTACTCCAGGCATGTAAAACGGGCCTGCTTCCCCATCACCTTCCACCACAATCGTAAGTTTCCTGAGGCGTCCCCAGAAGCTGCTATGCTTCCTGTACAGCCTGCAGAACTGTAAGTCAATTAAACCTTTTTTCTTTATAAAGTACTCAGTCTTGGGTATTTCTTTATAGCAGTGTGAAAATTAACTAATATGGTACACATCATCTCAGTTGAGTGTGAATAACTCAATTTTGTGAGGCCAAGTCTGAGAAGCTAGGGTTCTGCTCAAGATTACATAATTAGGAGGGTCAAAGTAGAACCTGAATCCAGGGCACTGATGTTCTTTCCACACAATCATGGTAGCCTCACTAAGCATACTGCTATCCTGAAATTTAAAAACTTTCAAAATCATTTTATATTGCTTATTATTTAGGTACAAAAATCCCTTAAACTGTGCAATCATATATCACAGGTAAACTCAATATACTAAATTTAATCACTGGCCATGACTAAGTATATATTTATAAAATTTTATATAATTTCAAATTAATTCAAGGAATAAACATTAAAGCATAGTAAGAACAAAAAACTGTCAGTGTGATGGCAAAAATATATTTCATACTGTGTATTTTAAAACATCAGTCCAGGCCAGGCACAGGGGCTCATGCCTGTAATCCCGGCACTTTGTGAGGCCGAGGTGAGGTCAAGAGCTCGAGACTAGCCTGACCAATATGGCAAAACCCCGTCTCTACTAAAAACCCCATCTCTACTAAAAATACAAAAAAATTAGCCAGGCATGGTGGCATGCTCCTGTAGTCCCAGCTACTCAAGAGGCTAATGCAGGAGAATCATTTGAACTGGGGAGGCAGAGGTTGCACTGAACCGAGATCGCACTACTGCATTCCGGCCTGGGGGACACAGTGGGACTCCGCCTCAAAAACAACACAAAACAAAACAAAACGACAACAAGAAAATCAACACAGAAATTTTATCAAAAGTCGTTAAGAAAAAAAAAATTTTTTAAGGTAAGATCTCACTCTGTCACCCAGGCTGGAGTGCAGTGGCACAATCATGGCTCACTGCAGTCTTCATCTGGGCTCACTATAGCCTCAATCTCCTGGGCTCAAGTGATCTTCCCACTTCAGCCTTCCAAGTAGCTGGAAGTACAGATGCATGCCACCATACCTGGCTGAACTTTTTTTTTTTTAGTGGAAATAAGGTCTTGCTATGTTGCCCAGGCTGGTCTGAAACTCCTGAGCTCAAGCAATCTGCTTGCCTCAGCCTCCCAAAGTGCTGAGATTACAGGAGTGAGTCACTGCAATATGCCCAAAGATGTCTTTTATAATATTAGTAGGAAAAAACTGAAACACAAACATTTGAAAATACTCTAACTGTTCACTCTAGAGGAATGGCCACTAAATTTCAATAGCATATTGATTCCAGGGAATTTAACTCAACTATTAAGTAACAGGGAAATGTTTATATAAGATGTTTAAAAAATAAAATGGTATCTAGGCAATAATTTCAACTACATTAAACATTAATTTCTGAATCCTGAAATTGGTAAAGACATTGAAATATTTTAAAATAGAGAGCTGTAATAGAACACCTGTGGTATTTTCCTCTTCCTATTTTCCCACATTGGCTAATACAGAGAAAGCATTCATTAACATAATCGACTGTCATTTACTAAACAACAAAAATGTGCCTGATAATAACTAGGTACTGGGAATGTAAATGCAAGATCTCTGTCCTGGAGTCGCTCATGATTTATCCAGTGGTAGTTCTAATGTCAAAAGACAAGTTACTGCAACAATTTAAAACAAGTTACAAAAAAAGAGCCCTACCCATTATAGGATGATGAAATGAGACTACCTGAAGAACAAGCCATGTTCTAAACATTTTATAAAATTAATGGTTTGGAATTAGCATTTTTCATAGAAATATTAAAAATGAGTTGTCATTTTCAGAAAACTGCTTAACCATTCCGTGACATACATGCAATTCTACGCATCAGAAATAGGAAATAGTAAAAAACAGTAGTTTTAAAGTCTCTTGACTATCTATATTCTCCCAATGAGAGTTGATTTAGGACATACGCGTTCACACCCAGCTGAGACTCATTTACAACTGAATGTACTCAAATGCTAATTCGATGAGACTTTTTTTTCAATTTTTAAATTTTGTTTGTAATTGACAAAAACTATATATGTATGATGTATATAACATGATGTTCTAAAATGTGTATACATTGTGGAGTGGCTAAATTGAGCTAATTACCATGTACAGTACTTCAAATATTTTTTTTTTGTGGTAAGAACACTTAAAATCTACTCTCCTAGCAATTTTCAAGCACAGACCAATATTTTAATCTCAATCAGGTAATGGAGACTCATATGCAAACATTCATACTCTGCACAAAGAGGGTACTGAAGCACTGGGTTAAGGAAGCACTGGTAAATTTAAAAGATTTTTTACAAGACCTAAGTTAGTCTCTTGTACACAATTCTATTAATACTTGGCTGTCTATGAAATTTTCCACAATGCTCACAAGTTGGAGTTACAATGATATCAGAAGCAGGTGAAAACAGAATTTTTCTTTATGGACATGTTCCAATTCCCACTGAGGATTACATTTACTTTCTAAAACAGGGTGCTGGAAATGATGACAATGAGGAAACGGAACAGTAACACTTCAGATTTTTCTCTCCAAAAGGGGTAAAACCAACTTTCCTCAAAGCACACTTAGCAAGACTTAATACTTCCTATGTTGTCTTTAGAATTCTATCCTATTGTATGGAAGTTAGGGCAGTAAATGATTTAAGGTCCATAATACTCTTTAAGGACCTTTGCCATTGCCAAGGTCTCTAGGGAAACACCCCTTGAGAAAAGGAGTTATTGGGACTTTCATAGCTAGAGAGGACTCAATCTACTTCACTGAGAGATGGGCATGTGCATTTACAAATATATGTGTTCTAAGTAACCTAGAACTGATTTAGACAGAAACCACCCTATTTAGATCTATCCTCCTCCTCTATGATGTTCCCCTCACAGCAACAAAAATTCTTATTGACTTAGCTATATTATGCCACTGTGTTAAGAGACTTACTTTCCTCCTCTGTGAAGGAAAAGGCATAACAAATAAATCTGGAGTTTACTGTCTTTATCTACCTTCATAACTGTGTCCAAAGCTATTTATTTATGTTGACATTTAACCCTGTGTGTGCTGGAAGAGGGTAGTGGGAGCAGGCATAAAAAGGGTTGTTGCTGATAAAAGAAACACATCCAGGGCACATGCTCATCTCTCAAGAGGATCTGCTTGCTGGGCTCTGACCTCATAGCAGCTAGAGGAGAATGCCATACATGGAAGTACATCTCTCTCCCTTGATTCCTCACCTAATTCTACCTTTCCTGGGTGAATTGATATTTTTTCTTTTCCCGAACAAAATGGGGTGAATCCAGGGATCTGAAATGGCATCTCTCAAGTCTGAAGCAAGAAAAAAAAGGCAAAAAATTCTAGCACTCCTTGCAGCCACACTAAAATGTAATAATTTCTGCCTCTTACCTGGCTGCAGAATAGCAGCTGTATATGCATGTCACTGACTCTCCATGACTGAGACAGCCACTCCTTTTACCAGACCAAAGAATAATATACATGTATCTCATTAACTCTATTACTAAAACAGGTAGATGAGGAAGACAGAATGCTTGATCATCATTCCAAAATTGTAGAGTAGAGTATGTTATTTCAAAAAACAGCTGACAAAAATAATTTGAAGGCCTTGTAACATTTCTCTGTGTTTTTCGGCTACCTTGAGTTCTTTCACAGTCACTAAACCGGCTATGCTAATATAGAAAACATAAACAGAAAAAAAAGATGATTCACAATTAAAATGATGGGCCATGGAATTCAAACTACGTAAGCAGAGAAATAAGTACATGGACATCAAAGGGTCCATGGACTTGAGGTCCAGGCAAAGAGAAGAACTTTCCAAGTGGTGGTAACCAGAGTGAGTGAGTTAGGATGCGAAGTGAAGGCTAACACATGAGGTGCCTGAAATCAAAATTTAGGAAATGGTAAAAGTGGGGAAGAGCAATAGAAAAGAGGAAGTCAAGGGATGGAGAAGGTGAATTTAACTAGGGGAATGTCAATTTCAACAAAAATGACCACACACATAAGCAAAAGTAGAACAAATACAGTAACCCTTCAACAACACAAGGATTAGGGACACCGACCCCCCTGCATGTGGTAGAAAATCTGAGTGATTTGACTTCCCCAAAACTTAGCGACTCACAGCCTACTGTTAACTAGAAGCCTTGCTGATAATATATACAGTCAATAATACATAAACTAGTATCTACATACATTTTATACATTCATTACATGCCTTAATTTTTTCAATATTTCTAGGCTACGCAATTCATCCCAAGTTTTTTCAAATTACTGCAGATCTCCAAAATATTTTTCCAATATACTTATTTAAAACAATCTGCATACAAGTAGACCTATGCAATTCAAACCCATGATGCTCAAAAAAAATCTACATACACACTTAAACACAAAGAACTATTTTTAGTATTACTAAATGTACATATCAATTAACAAAAATAATTTTATCAAAAGAAATGATTAAATTTTCTTACTCTTTGAGATGTTTCTGCTGCTGCAGCCGCCATTGCAGCAGCTTTAGCCTTCTCAGCTTCATCGTATGTAGGAAGAGAGGTAGCAACGCTATAGGGAGGTGGCACAGGATAAAACTCACCATAAACTTCTGTATCTGAAGAAAGAATTCAAAAAGAACAACCAATAAAATCTATTTAATTTTGTAGCCATACTTAACAATTTACAATAGGCCACTAATACAGGACTACTATTATAGTCCTATGTTACAAGCTATAAATTACTATTACAATCATATATCTTATTTTAGTCCAAATTTATTATTAAAGAGAAAGAATGGACAAATACCATTTAGAGGCTAATACACTAAACAAGAACCTCTAGATTGAAATTCTGAAAAAGAGTGCCAGACAAGAGAAGTTAAGAATCTCACAATACTTATTACGCATGTGTTCACTGTAGTAGCACTTTTAATTTGCTTCAGGAACTTTTCCTTTGCATTCGTAACTTGGCAGTTTGGAGCAAGAGGTCTGGCTTTTGGTGTATAGGCTTTTGGTGCACATGAGCATCCTCTATGTGCTTATTAGTATGCACAAATAACTTAAGTTTACTTGCCTACTATCTCACAGCCAAAGAAGCAAAAAGAAAAAGTCAGGAATAATATTAATAACAAAACATTTACATAGCACTAACCATTTCATATACCACTTCTATATACATTGATCTTAGTATCTCTGAGGTTCAGAAAAGTTGCTTGTACAATATTAAACATTAAGTGGCAGACAAGGAAGCTCCTGACCCCAAATCCTTTGCTCCAATAACATACAAGGGGTAATTTTTTTACATATGTTGATTTCAGCAACTGCCCTAATCTCTTAAGCAAATTCAGTATTTCCCTTTGCTAAAAGATTGAAGTTTTACTTTTTCACTCTTGTGCCTTTCTCTTCCCATTTTTCCTTTATCCATCTGGTTCTTTAGATTTTCTTTTATAAAGTATTTCTCTTTCCAATTTTTGAAATATAATATCCAGAAATACATTACAATAGAAAGTACAGACTGCTTATTTTAAAAATAAAGCCCATCACTTACTACAACATAAGTAGTAAAGTAAAATGCTACACGTCAATCAACTCATTAGACTGATGCTAGAGTCACTGACACACACACAAAAAAGTAGGTTCTAAAAGTAGCATACACCACATTGTCTGACATCACTTTTGTATTTTCCTCCATTATAACTATAGTAGTTTTCTATAAGCATATCTGGTTTTATACACTTTGCTTTAGTGTATTTTGCAAATACTGTATTTCTTACAAACTGAAGGTGTGTGGCAATTCTGCATCGAATAGACAACATATCGAATTTCGATAACACCATCGAAAAATGGTGTTATCAGCACCACTTTTCCAAGAGCATGTGCTCACTTTGTGTGTCTGTCCTGTTTTAGTACTTCTAGCAACATTTCAAACGTTTCCAGTGCTATTATTATATCTTTTATGGTGATCTGTGATCAGTGATCTTTGATGTCACTATTGTAATTGTTTTGGGGCACCACAAACTGTGCCCATAGAACACAGGAAACCTAATTAATAAACACTGTACGTGTTTTGTCATATGTCTCTCACTCTAATTCAAAAGCTAGAAATAATTAAGCCTAGCAAGGACGGCATGTCAAAAGCCAAGACACACTGAAAGCCAGACCTCTTGCTCCAAACAGCCAAGTTATGAATGCAAAGGAAAAGTTCCTGAAGGCAATTAAAAGTGCTACTACAGTGAACACATGAGTAATAAGGGAAACTACTTTATTGCTGATATGAAGAAAATTCTAGTTCCAGTTAGAAGATCAAACCAGTCACAACATTCCTATATGCCAAAGCCTGGTTCAGAGCAACGTGCTAACTCTTCAATTCTATGAAGACTGAGAGAAGTGAGGAAGGTAAAGAAGAAAAGTTGGCCGCTGGCAGAGGTTGGTTTATGAGGCTACATCAAAGAAGCCATCTTCATAAAAGTGCAACATGAAGCAGCAAGTGCTGACGTAGAAGCTGCAGCAAATTATGCAGAAGATCTAGCTAAGATCATTGATGAAGGTGGCTATGCTAAACAACAGATTTCCAATGTAGATGACACAGCTTTCTACTGGAAGATGTCTTCTAGGACTTTGATAGCTAGAGAGGAGTCAATTCCTAGTTTCAAAGCTTCAAAGGACAGGCTGACTCTCTTGTAAGGAGTTAATTCAGCTGGGAACTTTAAGTTGAAGCCAATGCTCATTTACCATTCTGAAGATCACAGAGCCCTTAAGAATTATGCTCAGTCTACTCTGTGCTCCATAAATGCAACAACAAAGCCTGATGACAGCACACCTGTTTACAGCATGGTTTACTGAATGTTTTAAGTCCATTGTTGAAAGTTCAGGAAAAAAATATGTCTTTCAAAATATTACTGCTCACTGACAATGCACCTGGTCACTCAAGACCTCTGAAGGAGATGTACAAGAAGATTAATGTTGTTTTCATACCTACTAACACAACATCCATTCTGCAGCCCATGGATCAAAGGGTCATTCTTTCAAGTCTTACGATGTTACAGCTATATTTCATAAGACAATTGCTGCCATACTGATTTCTCTGATGGATCTGGACAAAGTAAACTGAAAACCTTCTGGAAAGGATTCACTGTTCTAGATGCCATTAAAAACATTCAGGATCGCGGGGGAAGGTCAAAATATGAATATTAACAGGAGCTGGAGGAAGTTGATTCCAACCCTCACAGATGACTGAGGGGTTCAAGACTTCAGTGGAGAAAGTAACTGCAGACGTGGGAGAAACAGCAAGAGAAGTAGAATCAGAAGTGAGGCCTGAAAATGTGACTGAATTGCTGCAATCTCATGGTAAAACTTGAATGGATGAAAAGTTGCTTCTTACGGATAAGCAAAGAAAGTGATTTCTTGAGATGGGAGATACTCTTAGTGAAGATGCTGTGAACATCATTGAAATGACAAAAAAGGACTTAGATTACATAAGTTTAACTGACAAAGCAGTGGCAGGGTTTGAGAGAACTGACTCTAGTTTTGGAAGAAGTCCTAGTGTGGGTAAAAGGCCATAAACAGCACTGCACGCTATAGATAATTCTTTCGTAAAACAAAGAGTCAATTGGTGTAGCAAACTTCATTGCTGTCTTATTTTAACAAATTGCCACAGTTGGAGCTGGGCACAGTAGCTGGCACCTGTAATCCCAGCTACTCGTGAAGCTGAGGCAAAAGGATCGCTTGAGGCCAGGAGTTTGAGACCTGCCTGGGCAACATGGGGAGACTCCATCTTTAAAAATCTTATTTTTTTTTTTAAATGGCTGTCCCTGTAGTACTCAGGAGACCCAGGCAGGAGTACTGCTTGAGCCCAGGAGTCCAAGACTACAGTGAGCTATGATAGCGCCACTGAATCCTGTCTCTAAAAAAAGAAAAGAAACTGCCATAGCCACCCCAACATTCAGCAACCACCACCCTGATCAGTCAGTAGCCATCAACACTGAGGCAAGATCTTCCACTAGGAAAAAGATTATGGCTCACGGAAGCTCTGATGATCATTAGCATCTTTTAGCAGTAAAGTTTTAAATTAAGATATGTACATTTTTTAAACATAACGCTACTGCACTTTTTTTTTTTTTTTTTGAGACGGAGTCTCGCTCTGTCGCCCAAGCTGGAGTGCAGTGGCCGGATCTCAGCTCACTGCAAGCTCCGCCTCCCGGGTTTAGGCCATTCTCCTTTCTCAGCCTCCCGAGTAGCTGGGACTACAGGCACCCGCCACCTTGCCCGGCTAGTTTTTTGTATTTTTTAGTAGAGACGGGGTTTCACCGTGTTAGCCAGGATGGTCTCGATCTCCTGACCTCGTGATCCGCCTGTCTCGGCCTCCCAAAGTGCTGGGATTACAGGCTTGAGCCACCGCGCCCGGCCTGCACTCTTAAGAGTATAGTGTAAACGTAACTTTTGTATGCACTGGGAAACCAAAAAATCCATATGACTCTCTTTACTGAGATATTCGCTTTACTTCAGTAGTCTGAAAATGAACCAGCAATATTTCTGAAGTATGCTTTTTTTTTTTACATTTGTTTACAATTTTCTCTAACAGAATTTCTTGCATTTCCAACCTAAAAACACATTTTACTCTAGCAATACTTCTACTGTATTTTCATGCATATAGGTCTTAAAACAATTTTTAGTGCTGTCAATAAGAGCTAAGGACCTGAAGTTAGGTCATTTTTAATCTAATCACATGGAATTGGTACTAGCAGTATAATACTGAATGTTATCAAACACAAGAGACAAGAGTCAAATTCTTAGAAAAGATTTATTATCAGAATGTAAAAACATAAGTGGTCAAGTAAACAGATTTCTTTAGTTCTGAAAGAGTAGAAGCAAAATCTAAGTAAAAACAATGTTTACAAATTTTAAGGTAGTAACATTAAAACTGTAAATTTTAAAAACTGGAACAATGGCACACATTATCCGAGGAGATGTGATCTTTCATAATAACAAGGATGTAAATTTTTGAAAGGTTTTAATACTCGAGACAGGAAAAAAAATCCCTACGACTAATAGATGAAAGTTGGGTAGGAAAACTCAATTGCTACAGCTTTAATTTTCACTTTTAAATTTTACTTTTCTCTACCCTTTTAAGAGAGTAGTTCTCAACAAAAGGATTTAAAGTCTGGCGAGCTCCAGCTCCAAATCCTCCTCTTAGAAGTTGTGTGACCTCAAGCTAATCACTTAAGCACTATAAAGCTCCACTTTCTCATCCATAAAACTGACACAGCAAGGCTATTACTTGCTATTACGGGATAAAATAGAAGAGTATTCAAGAGGACTCTGTAAACTGTGAAGCTTTACACAAATGTCACGTATTATTATTATTTACGTTGCTCAGATCTATTAAAAACTAGCCAAAAAGTGACCTAATGGAGAATATAATCTCTGCAAAATCTAGCACAGTTCATGTTTAAAATACAGTCATGCATCACTTACTAACACGGATATATTCTGAGACATGTGTTAAGCAATTTAGTCTTTGTGGAACATCATAGAGTGTACTTACATAAACCTAGAGTGTAGAGTCTACTACACAACTAGGCTATATGGCATATAGCCTATTGCTCAGACTACAAACCTGTACAGCATGTTACTGTACTGAATACTCTAGGCAACTGCAACACAATGTTAAGTATCTGTGTTATATAAATACATCTAAACATAGAAAAAGTACAGTTAAAATATGTTCTAAAATATTAAAAAGTGGCCTACCTGGATAGGACCCCTACAATGAATGGAGCTTAGAAGACTGGAAGTTGCTCTGGGTGAGTCAGTGAGTGAGTGACGAGTGAACGTGAAGGCCTAGGACACTACCATACACTACCATAGACTTTAGAAACACTGTACACCTAGGCTACCCTAGATTTATTTTAAAATATTTTTCTTCCTTCAATAATAAATCTCAGCTTTCTGTATTTTTACTTTATAAACTTTTAAATTTAACTTTGTGACTTTTATAAGAACACAGCTTAAAACACAAACACACTGTACAGTGTACAAAAATATTTTCTTCTTTATATCCTTACTCCACAATCTTTTTTCTATGTTTTAAATTTTTTAAACTTTTTAAACTTTTTTTTTTTGAGACAAGGTCCCACTCAGTCACCCAGGCTGGAGTGCAGTGGCGCATGGCTCACTTCAACCTCAACTTCCCAGGCTCAATCAATTCCCTCACCTCAGTCTCCCAAGTAGCTGGGACTACAGGTGTGCATTGCCACACCTAAATAATTTTTGTATTTTTTGTTGAGACGGGGTTTCCCCAAGTTGCCCAGGCTGGTCTCAAACTCCTAGGCTGTGATCCTCCCACCTCAGCCTCCCAAAGCACTGGGATTATAGGCATGTGCCACCATGCATGGCTAGTTTTTTTGTTAAAAACTGCAACACAAACACACACATTAGCTTAGGCCTACACAGAGTCAGGATCATCAATATCATTGTCTTCCACCTCCACATTTGTCCCACCGGAAGGTTATTAGGGGCAATAACACACATGGAGCTGTCATCTCCTATGACAACAAACGCCTTCTAGAATACCTCCTGAAAAGATCTGCCTGAGGCTGTTTTACAGTTAATGTGTTTTTTATAAGTAGAAGGAATGCACTCTAAAATAATAATTAAGATTAATAAATATACAAATCAGTAATATAGTCATTACCATTATCAAGTATTATATAATGTACATAATTGTATGTGTTAGACTGGTACACAACTGACAGCATAGTGGATTTGTTTACACTAACACTGCCACAAACACTGAGTAGTGCAACCTTATGACAGCTACCACGTCACTAGGTGATGGAAATTTTTCGGCACCATTGTACATGCAGTCTGTCACTGGCCAAGATGTTGTTATGCAGCATATGACCAAATCTCTTTAAAGAAAGTGAAAACAACCCAATTACTATACCATCGAGACTAAGTGATTATTTTTAACATATCTTGGAATTTCCTTTACATGGAAATGTTCATCTATTTCTTAAATAATGGGGATCACATCATATATGTCATTTTATATTCTACTTTTAAAATTTGCTGTTTCAAAGTATGTGATATCAGTAAACGGTCTTCAAAAAACCTAATTTTAATGGTTATGCAATAAACATACTATTATTTGAAAATGTATTTAATGATTCCCCTATTTTGGGCATGTGTGATGCTTCCATTTGTTAGTTATTAAAGTCACTTGCTGTCTTTGCTTCCTCCCTACCTGTGCGCTTTTTAACCCATTATATGCTAGATTTCTATTTGAAACACTCCAAAGAAACCATTATGGCAAAAGTCACTAATGACCTTCAAATAGCCAAAATCATAGGACACTGCAATTATAAAACATGACTGTGGACTTTAGAATTAGATACATCTGAGTTCGAATTCTGTCTTTACCACTGAGAAGCTATGTGAACACGGGCAAGTTATTTAATTCTCCATCATTGGTTTCTCCTCTGTAAAATGAACCTCATTTTTACAGATGTGATTTACTCAGGATGGCTGGAAAATCAGATGAGCTATATACCTAAGAACTTGGAGAAAGGGCAGGTATGCAGTAAGCACACAGTAAGTGCTAGGTATAATCTTTTTAAATTCTTGACCAGCCACTTCTTTTTAAAATTCTCTCCTCTCTTGGCTTCTAGAATATTCTTTTCAGAGTCCTCTCCTACCTGCCTAATAGTTCTTCTTTACTTGTGTTGCTAGTCTTCAAGGTTCTCCTGTTACCCTTTATCTAACTTCATTCTCCTGAAGGTCCTTAGATGACTCTATCTTGGTGTTTCTCATACCTCTCCAGCTTCTCTTTCGCTGATCTGCTAATCTTCCCCTACTCACTGTTAAATGTTGTAGTTCCTCAACATAGACAACTTCTTCCTCCTCTCTACTCTCTCCCTTGCTATTTCATTCATGGATTAAGAATTCAACTACCAACTACACACAGTTGATTTATAACATTTATTTCTAGCCCAAACCTCTCCTCTGAATTTCAGGCTTATTTGATGTGGGTCTATTTGTTATCACTTGACTGCCTATTTGCTATCTCCTCTTTAGTTCTCAAAGGCACCTAAAATTCAACATGGCCAAAAAATAACATTTTGATCTTCATCCCAAACCTGTTCCTTTTCAGTGATACTTGGGCATCATTCTTAACCCCTTCTCCCTCATCCTTATCCAATCTGTCACCAAGGCATTGATTTTTACTTCCCACATATTGCTTGAATCCACATACTCTTCACCACCAGCACTCTAGTCCAAACTACCAGCATCTCCTGTCTGAAGTTTTAGCAGCTCCACCTCTTCTCTCCATCTGCTAAGAGCATAAAATTATAGATCTCACTAATATTGCAAAAACTTTAAAATATTCACAAATCTAAATCCAGAAGAGATTACAACATGGCATGAAAACTGTGTATTTCAGAACATGGAGATGGACTAAAGACATATAATAATATATTTCATTTCATCAAAAATTAAAAGAGAAAAACCATATACAATAGTTCTGCCTTAGGCATGGTTTTGCTTTCCACAGTTTTAGTGACCCCAAGGTCAACTGCAATCCAGAAATATTCAATAGAAAACTGTAGAAATAAACAACTCATAAGTTTTAAATTGTGCGTTGTTCTGAATATCACGATAAAATCTCACACCAACTCACTGTGTCCTGGCCAGGATGTGAATCATCCCTTTGTCCAGTGTATACATGATGTCAATACTACCCACCCATCAGTCATTTAGCAACTCTATGTTATCAAATCTACAATTGAAGTATTGCAGTACTTGTGTCCAAGTAACTCTATTTTACTTAATAATGGCTCCAAAACACAAGAGTAGAGATGCTGGCAATTCAGATACGCCAAAGAGAGCCATAAAGTGCTACCTTTAAGTGAAAAAGTGAAAGTTCTTGCCTTAATAAAGAAAAAAAATAGTAGGCTGAGGTTGCTAAGATCTACAGTAAAAAAGAATCTTCTATCTGTGAAATTGTGAAGGAAAAAGAAATTTGTGCTAGTTTTGCTGTCACATCCCCAACTGCAAAAGTTTTGGCCACAGTGTGTGATAAGTGCTTAGTTAAGATGGAAGAGGAATTAATTTGTATGTGAAGGACACAAGCAGAAACATGTTCCGATTAACGGCAATGTGTTGCACCAGAAGGCACTGAGCCTATACGAAGATTTCAGCAAGGAATCTCCTGAAACCAGAGACACTGAGCCATTTACTGCAAATAAGGAATGGTCACACAGATTGAGGATTAGGTTTGGACTAAAAAATAAAAAATTACTGGAGAGTCTGTGTCTACTGCTGTCGCATTTCTGGCAGAGTTGAAGAAGCTGATTAGGGAGAAAGGATACCATCCAAACAAGCTTTCAATTGCGATGAAACTGGGCTCTTCTGGGAGAAGATGCCTGACAGAACTGACATTTATCAAAGTACAAAGGAGGCATTAAGGCATAAAACGTGGAAGGACAGATTAACTCAGGTACCGTGTGGTGACACTGCAGGGCATATGACAGAGCCAGGCATACTGTACAAAGTGAAGAATCCATGTGCCCTCAAAGAAAAAATGAAAAATTATCTGCCCAAATTCTGGCAACATAATTAGAAAGTATGGGTGACAGCTATCTCGTTCATGGAATGGTTCCACCAATGCTTCATCCCCGAAGTGAAAAACCATTTGAAAGAAGACAAGTTGAAATTTAAAGTCCTATTAATAACAGACAATGCAGCTGACCATCCTGAACCTGTTTGCTATGAAAATGAAAATGTCGAGGTTTTATTTTGACCTCCAAATATAACCTCATTGCTTCAGTCCCTTGACCAGTGCATCATCTGGTCTGTCAAGGCCACATATACTTGCCTAGTATTTAATCACATTTGATCAGCAATTGATGCAGACTCTAATATGGACATAATACAGTGCTGGAAATCACTATTGCTGATGCAGTAACATTCATCAAAGCTGCAACTGATGAATTAAAACCAGAAACTGTAGATGTCTCCTTGAAGAATGTTTGGAGCAAAGTTATGAATGATTTTAAAGGCTTCTTGGGGATCAATGGAGAAGTCAGGAAAATCATACAGCATGACAAGTTGGTAGAGAAGGATTTGCCAATATCCTTGATGAAGAAGTAGAAGGTCATAACTGAAGGCCATCAATAAGTGTTAATAAATGAGGCCATGGAAGAGTTAGAGTCATCTACAGAGGAAGAGGAAGACGAAGAATAAAATGAAGCAGAATCAGTAATGAGGCCATTACCAAAATTTGCTGAAGTGTTTCAAATTGCACAGACATTAAATGACAAAATTATTGAATATGATCCTTAATGGGACATAGTATCAAAGTCACCCAAATAATCACTGAAGCACTACAACCTCTGCAGCAACACTTCAACGAGTTAATAAAAAAGAGACAACAATTTCCAGTTACAACGTTCTTCCAAAAGGTTTCAGCAAAATAACCTTCAATTATCAAGGATCCCCATTCATCAACATCGTGATGGTTTTGCAGTCCAGGATCACCTGAAGTAGACAATCCCCCTTCTGACATATCATCAGAAGATCAATAGTAACCTAACACTACATCACAATGCCTATGTCATTCACCTCACTTCATCTCATCATATAAGCATTTTATCATCTCATATCATCCCATGAAGAAGAATGGGTATTTCAAGAGAGAGAAAGAGGGACTACATTCATATAACTTTTATTACAGTATATTGCCATAAATATTCTAGTTTATTATTAGTTGTTGTTAATCTCTTACTGTGGCTAATTTATACATTAAACTTTATCATAAGTATGTATGTATTAAAAAAAACACAGTATGGGCCGGCGCGGTGGCTCATGCCTGTAATCCCAGCACTTTGGGAGGCCGAGGCAGGCGGATCACCTGAGGTCAGGAGTTCGAGACCAGCCTGACCAGCACGGTGAAATGCCGTCTCTACTAAAATTACAAAATTAGTCAGGTGTGGTGGCACATGCCTGTAATCCCAGCTACTTGGGAGGCTGAGGGAGGAGAATTGCTTGAACCCGGGAGGTGAAGGTTGCAGTGAGCCAAGATCACGCCATTGCACTCCAGTCTGGGCAACAAGAGCGAAACTACATCTCAAAAAAAACAAAAACAAAAACAAAAACAAAACAGTATGTATAGAAAAAACACAGTATTTATAGGGCTCAGTGCTAGCTGTAGTTCTAGGCATCCACTGGGGTTCTAAGAACACATCTCCCTTGGATAAGGGGGCTTGCTGTAATTTTAAAATCAGGTACCAAAAGAAGACTCCAAGGTTTCTGGCATACTGAAGCCATTTGTTAAAATAGGAGAGACTGTAGAAGGAGAAGGTTTGGTGCTACAGAGAAGAGTAAGTATGCAGTTGTGACAGTTTTAAAAGTTAGTCTTCAAGTTCTTTAAAACTCCTCTCATCAAGAAGTAGAGATGAATTCCTCTCCTCTTGAATAAGGACTAAACTTAGTGACTCATTTCTAACAACCAAATATGGCAGAAGTAATACCATGTGACATTTGAGACAGTATCATAACAGGTGATACAGCTTCCATCTGACTTTCTCTCAGAATGCTTGTTCTTGGAACCCAGCCACCATCTACCGAGGAAGTGTAAGCCACAATAAGAAGCCACATTTAACTGTCTTGGCCAGTAGCCCCAGCTGTGGTCCTAGCTGAAGCCAGTATAAACCACCAAACATGTGAAAAAGGAAGCTTTTGAGATCATTCCAACCCAAGCCGCCATCAGACAACAGTCACATAAGACTCTAGGAGAGAATAGCATAGTTCAACCCAGTCCATGCCCAGAACAGTAACAATTAATAGTAATAAATGATTGATATTTTACTCTATTACATTTCGGGTAGTTTGTTACACAGCAATAGCAATGGTAGTCACAACAAAGGGATCACAATTTCACTCTTAAAATTATTCACAGCATCTTTCATTACTCAGACAAACATCACTGGGAAAACAACTCATTTTCTTTCTTCAAAATTACAGTCAAATTAATTTTTTAAATCTAAGGTAGCAAAGTCTTATTATTATATTGTGAAAATTTGTAAAATATTGAAGAAGTATTTACCATATAATAAATTTTAACAGGCATCAAACCAGCTATTAAATCTTAAAGACAAAATTGTTATCAACATAAAAACTGTGCATAAAACTGGGCAATGAGCAAGCATATTCATCAAATAAACATTTTATACAAATAAAAGGAGTAAGCATGTATTAATTTCATTAGTGAGGACACCATGAAAAAATGATTTTCAGTAACTACACAAAAAAAGTAAATGAATTTGGTAGAAGAAATACTGAATTTACACATTCCAAATGTAAAAATGGTAACCAGAGAAAGCTGGCATTAATTTGAGAGCAGTAGATGATGTTAACTACAGAATAAGATGAAAAGTTCCAGTGAAAAATTTTTACTGTTAAAATGTTTTTCAGTAACTGATTTTTAAAATGAAATTTTTTCATAATGAGTATACAAAATATTTAGAGAAGTTATTTAGAATTTATTTAGAAATTATTAGACTAGAGAAGTTATAATCACATACAAAATTAAACAATCATCAGATAGTATACAAAATCACACTGGTATACAAAAGTGATCAAACTGAATAATTTATCATTGCTTAGGAAATAAAAATTGTAGTCAGAAAAACAGATTAGTTCTTTAGAGTGACCTGAATAAGATGAACAGCAGCAAACAGGAATTACTGACTTGTATTCAAGAATTATCATATGTATGGGATAATACTATATACACCCTTCACCTGTAGTCACACATACCACATTCTCACACTCATCATCATCTTGTTTTATGGCTACATAATTATGTACACATATATACATACACACATATATATGGGTATATACATTTGTATATTTATATGTGCACACAGTTTGTATACACATATATAAACATCCATGTGCATATATGTTTAAAAGTCCATTAACAGACTTGATAAGTACACAAAACCAAAATGTCAAAAAAAAAAAAAAAAAGAACTAATAAAAACATTACTAGCTGTTTCATACCTGAAGTTGTAGGTACTTCCACAGTAATACTACTATATGGTGGAGGGGAAGAATCAGTTTCAAGTGCTGGTGCTGAGGAGGCAGCCTGCGCAATCTGCGGTGCTGGGTTTGAAGTAGATGGCTGCTCTATGGCCGATAATTCCGAGTTATCCTCTTCATTAAGAAGCTAAGAGAACAAAAGAAAAAGAAAACATTCATGTAATGCTAATTATTTTTTAAATTTAGGCTAATTTTAGGCTAATTTTATCATTTCAGACACAGGATCACTTTTTGGCCAAACACAAAGTAAAATGGCATTTTTAGATAGTATACAAAATCACACTAGTATTTCTAAGTTTTTAAAAAACAATTTGTAAAGACTTAGTTATTAAGAAGTTCAGAATTTTCAGTTTCTTTACAATAAAGAGAAAGTTCAAATTAAGAATTTATAAAGAAAATATCAGGATTCAAAATAGATACAAATTCATATGATCCTACAGTAGATATCAAAGGTCCACCACATTGCTTGGATAAGGGGGCCTACTGTAATTTTAAAATCAGGTACCAAAAGAAGACTCCAAGGTTTCTGGCCTATTGAAGCCATTTATTGAAATCAGAGAGACTGTAGAAGGAGAAGGTTTGGTGTTACAGGAAAGAGGAAGTATGCAATTGTGACAATAGTTATTGCATACTACAAAGAAAAGCAAAAATCCTAATAACATAGCCACAATACCATCTCTACTACCATCTCTTCCTACTTATGAGCCTCCTGAAAAAATGTGTGAATCTAGAATAATTAGAAATGAAAGCTGAATTAATGAAATGGAATAAAACAGATAAACATTCTAAAAATGTGGAGTACTCTAAGTAGGTTTTCCCAAGTACAAAAAAAATTACTAAAGCAAGGCCGGGCGCAGTGGTTCACGCCTGTAATCCCAGCACACTGGGAGGCCAAGACGGGTGGATTACTTGAGGCCAGGAATTTGAGAACAGCCTAGCCAACATGGTGAAACCCTGTCTCTACTAAAAATACAAACATTAGCTGAGTGTGGTGGCGCACACCTGTAATTCCAGCTACTTGGGTGGTTGAGGCAGGAGAATTGCTTGAACCCGGGAGGCGGAGGTTGCAATGAGCCAAGATTGCGCCACTGCACTCCAGCCTGGGCGACAGAGCGAGACTCCATCTCAAAAAAAAAAAACAAACCAACAAAAAAATTACTAAAGCAAAACGAGTTGATGTGTATATAAAACTCTAGCAAATGTTCTTCACCTCAACAAATTCACTGAGAGTTCAATAAATGTTAATAACATGTTGAGATCTTTAATCACTTAACTCAATCTTCACAACAACCTAGGAGATCCTAGGAGACAGAGACTGTTATTATCACCAATAAAAGGAAAACAATAAACAAACAGGGAGTACAGAAACTAATTTGCCAAACGTCACAACAGTAAGAAAGGGTAAAGTAAGGAAGTAAAGCCAAGCAGTGTGACTGAAGACCTTTTGCTTACTTATGGTAATCTTTGAAATGGTCATTCTTCAGGAACTGGTAATAACTACATGCAGACAAACTAAGATGAGTCAAAGGAATCAATACTAACTATAAAAAGTGATTCATCAAGAAGTACTTTGATCCTTAAATATATCTGGCAAAAAGTCTTACTAAAAATTTGAAGATACTTTTAAAACTGGAATCTCGATTTCAAAAGAAACTAATAGTTTTCCGTATTATTTAATTTTCATATTTTGATTTATTCCTGTTAGTCTAATAATCCCCCAAATAAATTTTGTCAGAGCTAGTATACATACCAATTTGAATGTGAAGTAGCAAAATGAAAATGAATTTTGGAATTTAGAAAGAGCAGCATGTTGGACTGGGCGCAGAGGCTTGCACCAGTAATCCCAGCATTTTGGGAGACTGAGGCAGGCGGGCTGCTTGAGCTCAGGGGTTCAAGATCAGCCTGGGCAATATGGTGAAACCCAATCTCTACCAAAAAATACAAAAATTGGCCAGGCCTGGCATGTGACTGCAGTCCCAGTTACTAAAGAGGCTGAGGTGGGAGAATCACTTGAGCCTAGGAGGATGAGACTGCAGTGAGCCGTGATCATACTACTGCACTCCAGCCTGGATGACAGGGTAAGACATTGTCTTAAATAGAAAAAAGAAAAGAAAAAAAGAAAAAACAAACAAAGAAAGATCAGCATGTAAATTTTTGCTCTACCATTTAGGACCTCTGATAAAATTTTCTCTATGCCTTAGTGTTCACTTATTAGCTCTGAATGCAGTCAAAATCCTCATAGGGTTGTAAAATAATATTTGGAAAGCATCTAATATAACAACCAACACACTGAAGGATTTAACAAATACTATTCTCCCACTTCTTCCCTTTTATTTACTTTAGTTCATCACCTCAAGGAGAAATTATGCGGTACTCTCTAACAATCCAGTCAGTAGTCACTCATCTTTAAAATAAATAAATAAATGCAAAGTAAAACAAGAGGTCAATTTACTATACATTGCTTTTCCATGTCTTGGTAAATGATCACACTAGCAAAACATTTTTGTGAGATAGTAAATGTAGTATAACTTAACAAAACTGTCACCATCATGTCTAAAATCATTTTTGAAATTACTAAGACCACTCTTTCCACAAACATAACATTAAGAGTTACATAATTAAATCAATTCACATAAATTGAATTCTAAAACCAAATAAACATAAGTGAATTTTATGATTATGAGCCTTATGAAATTTATATTTCTTGAAGCACTTTTCAAGTAGGCACTAAATGACCACCCTCTTGACTAGCGACATGTTGCACCTGGTATTACAATCTGTCTCCCACGTCTTCCTACTACATGGTATCCAGGAGAATTCCTCACTTAATTATCTTTAAGTGATAATATTTTAAGACCAAAAATGTTAGATGAGCAAAGAAAGTCAAATAAAAGTACAATACAGATATCTACTTGTTAATATCACCTAAACAATTAATTGTGAAGGTGTCGAAAAGGGAAAACCACTTTTCCACATCTCTTATTAAAGTTGCAAATGTAGATACAGCGAACTTTATATGCAAAACAGCATTCTTCCAGTTTCTCACAAAAAAACACTCTTTACCACATTAAATACAAAAATGTGCTCCCCAGAATGACCAACTTACTTTCAAAAACTGTCAGAATTTACTCAAATAACTAAAATGAAAGGAATAACTACAAACACTTTTATATATAAGCTCCAAAATAAAGCTTTGGAGCCTATAAAACATGCCCTAATTTATTTCAACTGCCCTACCTAACACCTACGGTTTTGACAAAATTATAATATGTGAATATTACCATGCATCAACAGTAAAACTCACTAACTCAGTCAACGACCTCTACCTACTGTAGCATATATAACTTTCAATTTACTTTAAATAATATTATGTAATTTTGATATCTTTGTGCCAGCAATAAAATTGACTCTATGAATTAACCAACTTTGATTGCCTTTTAAATAAATTCATTACAAGGGTTAAAAGAAAATCATATTTATCAAATTAGACAATTCCACTTGAGAATAATTTCTCTTAAACATGTTCTCCAATGGTTCTATTTGACATTCATTAACAATTACCTAATAGCAAAAAGGGAGGAGGGGGAGGCAGGAGAAGAGGGGACCTACCTGTATACCGTAATGCGCTAAGCTCTGTGCCCGATTTATACATCACCTCAAAAGCTTCCAGCTTTTCCTACTTGTAAGTCTCCTGAAAAAATGTGGGCAATATAGCACATGAGAACTAAACTGTCTTTAATATATCAACCAGGGTGGTGAAAAGTTGCACAGTGAATGAACCGAAATTTTTTTCTTTTTGTTTAAAGAAAAAAAAAATGACAACAGTGCTGTCTTAAAAGCATTTGTAGCTAGTCTTTACAGATGTATACTGAGTGTTTTTAATAACAAGAAAACTGTAAGCATTATGATTAACTCTAGCTGGAAGCACAGCCTTCTAGTGTATAAAGATTGTTTCTTTTACTTTTATTGGCATTTATCCTGTATAATAACCTTTCATTCTATCTTAAGGTGATAAAATATTAATGTAATAACTGGATGCTTTGCTTTTGAGAAGCTAGAGACCTCACTGAATGTTCTCTAAAAGTAACAAGATAAGACTGTGCAGATGCGCTATCAAGTGTTGCTTGGCAAGCAGTGCACTACATTAGAGCCTGGTGGGTCAGCCAGCAATGTGACCTCTTCTCATTTCTTTTCTGTTTTAATTTGGATGTAGGTTAGACCTACAGGAAGAGAACTGTAATTTTTTACAAATCATTTTTAAAGTAGGAAAAAAAAGTGATCTAAACAGCCTATGAATATGTATACTATCATATTATTACTATATTTAGTATCAGAGGGCAGATCCAGGAATAAGAGTCATTGCAATGAGATAAATTTTAGCTCAATAAAAAACTTGGCTGACTGTGGTGGCTCACACCTTGTAATCCCTTTGGGAGGCCAAGATGGGAGGATCACTGGAGCCCAGGAATTCAAGACCAGCCTGCGCAACACAGGGAGACCCTGTTAAAGTAACAGCTCTCCAAAAGTGGAGGTTATATCTGTCTTGTCGAACACTCTGAAAATATTAAATAGAAGTAAGTCCCCCAAAGTACTCTGATTCAGCCTTGGTTAAAATTAAAAGAAAATATAATATAGGTCACCAGTCATAATGACATAAGATGGAAAGCTCTGAGAGAGAAAAACCTTGCTAACACAAGTATTTTGACGTCTCTAACAGTTAGTACTACTTTCCTTAATATGTTGCCATTACTTTTAATGGCAAAATCACAATTACTTTTGCACCAACCTAATAAATTAAAGAGAGAGGGCTGAAGAACATTAACTTCTCAAAGACCTCCAAGGAACAAAGAAGTCAAACGGGTGGAATAAAGATCTTATATAAATTTCTATTTAAAAAAGAATCACAACTCTGGTCAAATTCCTTTTCATGTGTTAAGACTGCAACGTAAATATACTAAATACCAAGATTCCCTCCTGGAACACAACATGCTCTCTATGGCACATTCATTTGTTGTGTTTACACTCCTTTGATTAGGAGAGATACGCTTCTTGAAATCTTACAAAATATCAACAAAAACATACTCTCTTCAAAATTCTATTTACCTTACTCAGATCTTATCTAAGGAAAAAAGTATTTACGAATCTGTCCTACAATTATGACTTTTTATCAATAGGTCAATATGATCTGAACATATGGCTTGCTGATCTCCTAATCCTTAATGGAAAAAAAAAAAAAAGAGAGAGAGAGAAGAGAAAAAACCAACATAAAGGAGAGAAAACATCTGAGTGTGCTGGGTTGACACCTTCTCACGCTTTCTTTCCCTCTAAGGTTGTCTGTCTTCAAGGACGCTGCTCCCTGCTGGACTCCACTCACCCTCTCAAAGTCTTCTGAAAATCCAACAATCTAGCTCCCATCAATTTATCATGAAAAGCCCACAATGTATGTCATTAATGTCTATATGTTTCATCATGGGATGATGTTCAGCTCACTTTTTGTAGTTTTATATCACAATATGTGTTAGATATATTTTAAGTTTACTTTTAAAAGATGGCATTTTTTGAAGTCTGGCAACGAACTTGAGTTTGTGTCTCTCCACAGTACAATATCTTGATTTCATTAAGGCCTGGAACTTTTTGAATATTTGTTGGCGACTATGCTGGGTGTTAAACAGAGTAGACATGTGATTGTCTCCCTAAAATCCTTTCCATAACTCTTTCATTGTAAGTCCACAGTAATTTCTGTGGGAATTAACCCACCCTACTCCAAGCCTAACCCCAACTACATTAATCAGGATACTCCTTTGGCATGACAACTGGTTCCCAACCAGCATGGCTTTCCTCCTGTGTAGGATACCTGGGTCAAAGCTAGGTGATAAGGTAACCTAAAACGATCCAATTAAAGATGATGGCATATTTTAATATTCACATAAATTAATTGAGCTAATTTCCAAGACAAATATGGTTTTCATCAAATTGTTTTAATAAAATGACAACACAGAGTGATTCTAGTTTTTAAGATTTCCCTCCTTAAGTGGCTTGGAGACCATAATTTAGAAACCAAAATGGAGAAGCTACAACCACAGGACCAGCCCAAACTGAGCCTACTCTGTCAATAACAAAATGTCAAGTACCTTTCAGGTGTAACAGATTCAGAGACTGCAAGACATGTAGCCTGGGCATATGCAACAGAAAAAGCTTGACTTCTAACAATCCCCACAACCAAAGAATCCTCCCCTCAGAACCAAGAAGACTGGGATGTGACCAAAAACAGGGGTCCATTGGCCTGGAAGATCTGAGACTACAATCCACATCAATATACCTTTCCACAAATGGTCAAATTCGCAGCTCTCCAATCAGACCCTGCCAAGCCAACATTCCTAAATCCTTTTCCCGGCCCTCTGATCCCTTAAAAGTTGCCTTAGAGCCTAAACTGGGGACACGGTTTTGAATCTGTTCCTATCTTCTTGCTTACCAGTTTTGTAGTAAAGCCTTTCTTTTCTCAAAAGCCAGTTCCACATACTACTGGGTCTCTGTGTATCCATCAGGCAGCAACAGCAAGCCCATGTGCTTGGTAACAAGGCTGTTTCAATGCATTTTTTAAAAGCAGAAGACATTTTAAATGATAGTGTTTGAATTTATAAAACTATTTAAATTTTCAAGTTTTCAAAATATTCCAGTGCTTTGGTTTTCACAAGCTAACATACTAGTATTCTATCCAACAAAGCCATCGACAATATAATGATAATGGTAACTAGTAATTAAAGGTTTTGTTTCCTTAATCAAATTAAGTAAGGACATTTTGACAGATTCTCCAGAAAGTTTCTGATTTGCATGTACCAAAAATTAGTCAAAAATGGGGTGGCTAATAAAGTTTGAAAGTCAAATTGTGCAAAGAATATATACATAATAATAAAAGACTGAGGTCTCACACATTAAAGCATAGAAAAATATCAAAATATTCAGCAATCAGAATCTGAACATTAAGAGGTTTTAAAAGCAAAACTATTTAGGGAGAAGAACAGAAAACAAGAACTAGTAAATTCTAATTGCAACCATTTCCTTCCAGGAAACATTCACTCACAAGTTTGTGCTGCTTTCTGAGTCCCTGGGGGCTTAGGGACACCTGGCCATCTCTAATTAGATTTGGGAATTATGTCTGCCTTCCCAATCAGATCATAAGCTTTTGATATTTAGGAAATATGCTTTGTTCATCTTGGTATCCCCTAAATCAGGTAACAGAGTTTAGGGCATAGAATTGGCTTCACATTAAATATACTGTCCTCTAAACCTCGTAGAGTTTTTCCCTCATGGAAATGGGAGCTTGTCAAATAATGGATGCAATATGCACTGAATACATCAAGATTCAATATTGCACGCCTCACAGATTTCTACAATTCCCACAGTGCTTTACATATATAAACTTGAAATATTTCATATTCAACTGTTACGAAGCAGTCACCATAATTTAGTAAGTAAATATGTGCCCCTAAAAGTTTACAAAATTAAACAATGGTTTCTGAAAACTACAGGTCACTCAATATGTATCCTAAACAAGAATGTAAATTCCAACCCCACATCACCCAAGCCTTTATAATAACTACTACTTTAGTGACGGCCATGCTTACCATAGCTAGACGAGAGAGCTAAGGAAATCAAACTATTTTACCCCAAATTATACGGCTTTGACATAATTTGAGATTGCTATTCAGAGGGCCTGCAAACAGAAGTAGCCCTGAAAAGCCATCTTTTGTGGGAGATTTCCATCTACAGAGAAAATCTACGTTGATGCAGCCAGGCTTTCTCTGAGGGCCTTCCCTTGTCCAATCCAGGAAAGTTTAACTGAGACCAATTTTTTTTTTTTTTTTTTTTTTTGAGACAGAGTCTTGCTCTGTTGCCCAGGCTTGAGTGAAGTGGCAAGATCTCAGCTCACTGCAACCTCTGCCTCCCAGGTTAAAGCGATTCTCCTGCCTCAGCCTCCCAAGTAGCTGGGATTACAGGTGTGTGCCACCACACCCTGGGTAATTTTTGTATTTTTAGTAGAGACAGGGTTTCACTCTGTTGGCCAGACTGGTCTCGAACTCCTGACCTCCATCACCATCTAGCCAGCACAGCTAGAATATAAAGCAGGCAAAAAAATATGAAAAGACGAGACTGGCCTAGGTGCCCTGCCTACATCTCTTTCCTGTGCTGGATGTACATTTATTTGGTCTGGAAAGCTGAGTAGCAAGGAGAGCCATACTGAGTCCCAAAACTGAAAACTGAAGCTTGCAGATGCAAGGCCTACTGTGGGACCTTGTGATTGTGTGAGTTAATAAACCTCTCTCTCTCTCTCTCTCTCTCTCTGTCTCTCTCTCTCTCTATATATATATATGACTAATACAACTCCTCCCCTTGGCCAAGGGCATTCCAAAGTTAACCTGTAAAACTAATTCAGGCCATGATGAGAAGAGGGAGTGGACATGCCTCATTACCATTAAAATCAACACAGACCTTAAGGCTGATAGAACAGACTCTTTAGGTCTGATAAGAAGCATTTATAATCGATTCTCTCTGAAGCCTGTTACTTGGTGGCTTCATCTGAATGATAAAACCTTGGTCTCCACAACCTCTTATCATAACTTCTTTCTATTGATTCCAAGTCTTTAGATAATAACTCAACCAATTGCCAATCAGAAAATTTTTTAATCCACTTATGACCTGAAGTCCCCACTCTCCACTGCCCCCCTACCCATTGTCCCACCTTTCCAGACCAAATAAATGTACATCTTACACATACTGATAGATATCTTATGTATCCCTAAAATATATACAACCAAGTTGTAGGCCAACCACCTTGGGCACATGTTGTCAGGACCTCCTGAGGCTGTGTCGCCAGTATATCTTTAAGCTTGGCAAAATAAATTCCTAAATTAATTGAGACCTGTTTCAGATACTTTTTGGGTGACACAGTAAAAACGCCAACTCTAGAATAATTTTATTACACAAAACACATGAAACAACAGCACACAGAAGAAATGTAAATCAATAAAAATAAAATATTTCTAGTAATGAAGGAAGTAAAACTGCACGTTGGAAAGAAGAGAGTTGGAGTTGAATTAGCTAGTAACAGTATAAATAAATTCAATCACCTTGAAGAGCAAGCTGGTAATTCCTACTGTCAAGAGATGTTTGAACCAGAGCAACTCCATCTTGAACAGGAACTGGGTAAAATAAGGCTGAGACCTACTGGGCTGCATTCCCAGAAGGTTACGGCATTCTTAGTCACAGGATGAGATAAAAGGTTGGCACAAGTTACAGGTCATAAAGACCTTGCTAATAAAACAGTCTGCAGTAAAGAAGCTGGCTAAACCCCACCAAAACCAAGATGGCCAAGAGATGACCTCTGGTTGTCCTCACTACTACACTCCCACCAGCAAGCATCCTGACAGTTTACAAATGCCATGGCAACATCAGGAAGTTACCCTATGTGGTCTAAAAAAGGGAGGCATGAATGATCCACCCATTGTTTAGCATATAATCAAGAAATAACAATAAATATGAGCAACCAGCAGCCCTCAGGGCTGCTCTGTCTATGGAGTAGTCATTCTTTTGTTTCTTTACTTCTTTAATAAACTTGCTTTCACTTTATGGATTTGCCCTGAATTCTTTTCTTGCATGAGATCTAAGAACCCTCTCTGATCCAGACCCCTTTCCAGGAACACTAGTAAAAGTAAAAGTGTGCAGGACCCAAGAGTTCTACTTCCAAATGTTAACACTAGGAAATTCTCACATGGAAATAAAGTGGTATGTACAAGAATGTTCAAGGCAGTAATATTTGTAATGGTGAGAAACTTAAAACAACTTTCTAGCCAGTAGGCAATAAATAACTATTATCCCATGATTTATAAGACTAATTACATCTATATTAACCATCACAGATAAATCTTTAAAACATGCTGAATGAGTAAAGTTCAAAAAGTATAAAACAGAATACTATAACAAATACATTTTCACATAATCTAAAACTAAAATACATATTATAATAAGGCATACATGTAAGTATTAAAAGAAAAGCAGAAAAACATTCACAGAAATGATAAATATCAGCTTCAGGATAACGTTAAGAGGATAAACAGATGAGGAAAAGCATAGAATGTAATGCTTTATTTCATTTCTTTAAAAAAAAAAAAAAAGTTCAAGATCTCAAACAAATAATACAGCAAGATGTTAACACCTATTATGTCCATGGTGGATATAGAACTATCTTTTACTTTATGTTTGAAATGTTTCATAGTTTTAATGTTTAAATTTTTAAAAAAGTTCATCCTGCCAAGTTGTCTTCCACGAATAGACATTTTTAAACATGAAAGAAGACAGAATACACAGCACCCATGTGTCCTTGAAAAAGCAACTCCCCAGGATGAAAACAAGACAACTAAAAACTCAATCAGAACAAAAACCACAGAAACAGAAAATCCATGGAAAAGATACAATGGTAAGCACTAAATCCATTTAAATATAGACCTAAGGCTAAACATAGAACTAAAGACTAACTTCTGGTAAACAGAAAGCAAATATTATACGCCCTAAAAAAGCAAAAATACAACATAAAATTCAGAACTGAAGAAAGAGATGACAGAACGTATGAACAGCACTCAACTTCATCTTTCACGGCAGGGATTTCGTATCTCATATCTAAACTTTAAACATGCAGTTTTAAAAAATTTAAAAATATTTTTAAAAATACTCCGATTTCTTACTGTTTTTTATAAACCATTTTCCTAATTTTAGTGAACTCTTATGGAACCTAAGATTTTTGTGGCAAAGAAACCTTTACCTAGAGTTCAGCATTTACCTAGAGCTTAAGGTATTTTTCCCTTGTTATTAAATTCAAACAAAATCATAATTTAAATTTTTTGTTTTTTAAAATAGCATAATCCCATAATTATGAAATTATTCCTGTCTGTCTATACATAAGCATGAATAAGACGATGTTCACCAAATGTTAACATAGGTAAGATCTGGGTGCCTAGACTGCTTGTCTCTTTATACTTATATGTATTGCTATATTTTTAAAAAATAAAGTATATATCGCTTATTTTTCGAACACAAAACGCTCACACATGTCAGTCTAACACTTCCCATTTTAAAACTATACCCTAGGGAACTAACCAGAAACTTAAACAAGATTTCTTTCTAATGTTGTTCATCATGATACTACAATAATAGGAAACTGAAAAAAAAAACAAAAAAAACAAAAAAAAAAACTACTTGTCCAAAATAGAAGAGTTAAACAAACACGCTATATCAAGGTAATAAAATATTATACAGCCATTTTAAATGGTGTTTTGAAAGAATCTTTAACAGTGTAAGGAAATGTTCATGAAAAGATGTTAAAGAAGTAACAGAGTTGTGTCTGTGTGAATCATATATTATTCCAATTTTAAATAAGACAAAAATGTTAACAGTTTTTAAATGACTGTTAATAGACAAAATAGGTATCATGGTTGCTTACAAGTTGCATTTTCTTTTTTATTTTTCACTTTTCTGTATTTTTTCCAAGTTCCCTAGAATAGGGATAAAGAAAGGAACATATCTTTCTGTTTTTAATGTAGGACAGAAGGTAACATGTTAAAGAGATTTCCATCTGTGCTTAAAGGAATAAGTTTCTACAAGTCAGAAAACTCATATTTGTTAAATTTCTCCATGATGATAAACAAGATCATCACAGATTCTACAACCACTCAAAAACCTCTGATAATTATTTTCATCTTCACAAGAAAGTCAAGTACATAAACACAGATATGATGTTGGTTGCCATCAATAATTTAACAATAATAATACATAGAGTAAAAACCAGCATGTATCCACTTTAAGGTGATGATTTTCTAATGAAACCCAGTTTAGAAGTTACAATGATTCGTAAGGGCTTTTTTTTTTCTTTTTCTCTTTCCCACTTGTTACAAGATTTTTCCTCATAGTGCCCTTTTGCTGTAACTAGTTATTACCTACACTGTATATTCATTTATATAATCTAAAATGGCATTCTAGTTTCACAGCAATACTACCTATTCTTTGGGAGCTTTTTGGATTTTGGGGTTTTTTTTAAAGGCAAGGTCTTTCTCTGTTGCCCAGGCTGGAGTGCAGTTGCACAATCATAGCTCACTGCAGCCTCTAACTTCTGGGTTCAAGCAATCCTCCCGCCTCAGCCTCCCAAGCAGCTGGGACAAGCAGACACCATCACGTCTGGTCAATTTATTACGTTTTTTTTTGTTTTTTTTTTTTTTGTAGAGTTGAAATTTTGCTATGTTACCCAGGCTGGCCTTGAACTCCTGGGCTCAAGCAATACCCTTGTCTTGGCCTCCCAAGGCGCTGGGATTACAGCCATGAGCTGCTGCACTGGCAACTACTTATTCTTTAGAACTCCAATAGTAAGGACGACACACCCACATTGTGAGCAACATGCCACCAAAGTTCCAACTGCTTTATTCAACAATCCAGCTAATAAAGGACTCTAGCAACCTTTCCACAAGCAACTCTGTGAGAAAATGTTCATTATGCACCTAGCACAGTAGCAGTAAGCTATTGTGGCAGTAACTATTGTGTTGGTCAGTTTTCTCCCATTGATGCCCCATGCATAAGTGTAAACAGTGCTTCTTCAACCCAAATTAAACTCCCGAAGTCAGACATATTCACATTATCTGAATGCTCTATGGTAAGAAAGTACAAAAATGCCAAGAACATGTTACAAGGATGCAAGAGCAGATGGAACAGGCTCCTGCTGGCCAAATCGGCGATAATATGAGCCTCAAAATAAATTATGACAGTATCAGATTATAACTCATAAAATAAAACATGAATCCATGAATACATACTGATATAAATTAATAGATTGGGAGCAAGAGAAAACTGTTACAGAATTCTAATTAATAAACATAGAAAAAAAGGAATTAGGAAATCACCATTTGACAACCACTAAAGTTATAACTATTTAAGGCAAGAACCACCAATGAATTTTAAAACCAGTGAGTGAAAGTATAATAAAACAGAGCTACAAAATAACTGACCTGAACCTTTCTAAAACATTAATGTAATGAAAGACAAAAAAGAAAAAATTAGAGAACTGTTGCAGGTAAAGAGACTTGATAACTGAGTGTAATGTTTAATCAGAGATCAGATTCCAATTTTTTATAAAAATGTATTTTCTTTTGCTGTGTAACATTAGTAGAAAAACCAGTGAAGTATGTTTAATACTGTACCAATGCTACAGATTTTGATAACTGCACTCTATATAAGAGAATGTCTTTGTTTTTGGGAAATACACACTGAAACATTTAGATACAAAGAAACATCATTTCTGCCATTTACTTTAAAATGTTTCAAGGAAAAAATGTACTTGTATATAAATATACATAAAGAACTCATCACAAAACAAATGTGGTAAAATATTATTTGGGGACAATGGGTAAAATATACACAGGAATTCTTTGTATTATTTTTGCTACTTTTCTGTAAGTCTAAAATTATTTTTAAATAAAGTTTAAAAAGCAAAATGCTATATAGTAAGAAAGTAGAATATATTGTATAAAAACAAATACATTAATTTAAAACATTACGATTCAGTATCTAAAAATTTTCACTCTATCTCTAGAACCCCTATATGATGATTAACTCCTCTATACCTTCAGCCATTTTATAAAATGATCTCTCCACATTTAACTGAACTCCAACTTTCCATGAATGGGACTACATCCCTCAAAGCCCTCTCAAATAAGAGTGCTAATCCTCACCTCTCTCCCTCTTATCTGGGAACAAGACAAGGAAAATTTTCTTGGATATTTTCAATTCTAGATCAAGAGGCTCTTTTGAAGTTCACACTGTCCATATAGCCTGCCAGACTCTCTATCGCCCTATTCTTATCAGTGGCATTGACAGAAGTCCATTTATTCCCAGGGAGTAAGATTTATAAGCCAGCTCTCCACCCACAATATCATCCCCTCAACCTTAAATCCTACTGTAATACAAGACAACTAAACCATCCTAACACCTCAGCTACAAAACAAGAAGTAATGATGGATATCTAGAGTTGGGTGGTTCAGTACACCTCAGTTCTCTATCCTCTGACAGAATGCCTGATCTGGTTGGTCACCTAGAACTGCTTCTTCTCGAAAACATTACATTCACACAACTTGGTTCTTGATCCCAACCTCCTGGCCTCAACATTTTTCATTCCTTACTTCCACTGAGCCTATTCTCTGGGCCCTCTATTCCCCGCTACCTGGTTTTACCTTCTACCCTATGTAGTCTGGACTATAAAATGCAAAACTTGCATGACATTCAACTGCACCCTCAATTCTCTAGTCCTCTTATCCTTGGCCACATCTATCCCATTAAGACTCAATTTGGGATAAGTCTGTCTACTGCCTTCTGGTGGAGGAGGAAAACAAACCACGTGACTATGTAGATGGCTGCCACAGCAAATTTAGTTTCCAATTCCAACAGGGCCATCAGAGTTCACTGACATCGTGGCAGGTGTTCCAATTCCACCATTCTCCACTTCCAACCATGAGACTCTCAGTCAAAATCTTTGCTTCCTATTTTCATGTAGGAAAATAAGCTTTCAAGCAAAAATTCCTTTAACTTCTCTCCTCTGCAGCTCTAAACTTAGCATTATGGCATCCATCCTAACTTATGTTCTTCACTCCCAAATGCCAGACAACTGTACAGAGACGATCTTGCCTCCCAAAGGATTGTTTTTTCTTTAAATTCTCTCTCCTTCCTTTTCAACACTGACTTCTTTCTCCCTACCCACGTGTATATTCTATTCACACCATACTTTAAAGAGAGAGAAAAAAAAAACACCTCCCCCCAGCTAAAAATAAACACTTTTTCTTCTGCTTTTTGAACTATTTCCATAGCTCCCTCTTTCCTTTAGTGACAAACATCCTGAAAAGAAATATATATACGTATGTATATACTCCCATTTTCTGCACTTTTTTAATTTCCTCACCAATTCATGACCATGTGGCTTTCACCCAAACATCTCTTGCTTAGAACAATGACCTTCTAATTATTAAATCCAAAAGCCTATTTTCAGTCCTCATACTATTTAAATATTTAATATAGTCAACACACTTAACTATACTTCTAATTAGTTTTTCTTTAACTATTCCCTTCTGATTTTCCCTCTATCTTCAACCATTCATTCTGTTTCTTTTGTAAGGGGCTTTATTCTCCTCAGCCAACTTTAAAGAGTCTTATCTAAAACTAAATCCAGAGCTACGGATACTGTCTCTGACCCAGGGACTGGACTGAAGCTGGATAGTGTGTAATTGGTTTGGTTTAAGTTTCATTTGCAAGGGCATTAAAGCAATTAACCCCACGTAATATTGTTAGAGTTACTATTAGAAAAATTATTTTGTCCTTTTTAAAAATTAGCATGATGTACTGTCTTACTTAATTTCACATCTTTTTAGAAAAAAAGCTGGTTGCTAAATGAATAAACTAAAAAAAGAACACGATTTGATGCCAGGAAATCTAAATTTAAGATATAGATCCACCACCTACCAGCTGGATAATCTTGATGTTATTAATCTCTTTGAGCCTCTTTTTCTTTCTATGATTCGTGCATTTTCATTCAGTCAATTAATCATCCATCATTCAGCTAACATTTACTAAAAGCCTAATATGTTGCAGGTATAATAGTCGGTGTAGGAAACACGTGCAAATCCCATCTCATTAATCCCTACAACTTCTAGCTTCTAACAACTAGAAGCTCTGAGGCAAGGTCATAACAAGTATGACTTCAGCAAGAGGAATAAAGGAAAAGTCAACATATTCTACCATAGGCAAACCAAGGAGCTGAAACCAGTAAGGACCAGGCCTGAAACACCAACTTCCTTCACAGAAAGTTTCATTCTTCCCTCAACAAACTCAGAGAAGCTAACAACAGAATACTCAAGCAAAATTAAATACAGTAACATCAATTACTTAGACATACTGTTGTTAGTGATTCATCCAGGAAGCATAGCAAATGCCAAGACACCACTACAAATGATAGTTAAGGGGTTGATCCATCAAAGTGTTATATGCCAAAGCAAAAGCTCCAAAGTTGGCCGCTAAATCTAAACACATAATTTGAATAACTTCAGAATATCGAAGACGAACACACATACACACACTATCACTCACTCTTTCTGTTTCCCTCTCTCAAAGTCAGCAATCATGTAACCCCCATAGTAATTCACCAAATCACATTTTTTAACAGACTTCACTTTTTAGAGATTTAGATCCACAGTTAAAGTCCACATAAGGTACAGAGCTTTCCCATATACCCCCTTTTCCCAACACAGGCAAAGCCTTCCCCATTAACAACATTCCTCATCAGTGAAACATTTGTTATAACTGATGAACCTACAATAACATATCATTTTTACCCAAAGTCTACAGTTTACATTAGAGTTCACTCTTGGTGCTGTTTCTATGGGTTTCGACAAACATATAAGGCATCCACCATTACAGTACCATACAGAGCACTTTCACTGTCGTAAAAATCCTCTGTGCTCCACCTATTCATCCCTCCCTCCACACTAACACCTGGCAACCACTGATTGTTTTACTGTCTCCATAGTTTTGTTTTTCCAGAATGTCATACAGTTTAAATCACATAGCATACAGCCTTTTCAGACTGGCTTCTTTCACTTAGGAATATGCATTTACATTTCCTCCCTGTCTTTTTGTATTTGGACAGCTCATTTCATTCTGGTTCTGAATAATAATCTGTTCTCTCTATGTCTCACAGTCTATCCATTCATCTATTGACAGCCATCTTAGTTGCTTCAAAGATTTGGCAAATATGAATAAAGCTGCTATAAACATACATGTGCATGTTTTTGAATGGACTGTAAGCTTGCAACTCCTTCAGGTAAATATCAAGAAGCATGACTACTGGATAGTATGGTAAGAGTATGTTTAGCTTTATAAGAAACTGTCAAACTATCTTCCCAAGTGGCTACCAGTTTGACTCCCACCAACAAATGAGAGTTCTTGTTTCACATTCTCACAAGAATCTGTTGTCCGCGTTCTGGATTTGGGCCATCGTTAACAGGCATGCAGTGGTACCTAGTTGTTTTAACTATCATTTCAAAATGATGCAGAGTATCTTTCCATTTGCTTACTTGTCATCTGTATATCTTCTGTGGTGAGGTGTCTCTTAAGGTTTCTGTCCTGATTAATAGGGTTGTATTTTAAGAGTTCTTTGTATATTTTGGATAGCAGTCTTTTATCAGATGTCTTTTGCAAAGATTTTCTCCCAGACTGTGACTTTTTATTTTCTTGGCAGTATCTTTCGCAGAGCAGAAATTGTTAATTTTAATGAAATCTAGCTTTTTACCTTTTTTTTCTAAAAGGTCATTACCACATCCAAGGTCATCTAGCTTTTCTCTTATGTTATCTTTTAGGAGTTTCATAGTTTTGCCTTTTACATTTAGATCTGTGATCCGTTTTGAGTTTGTGTAGAGGGTGTAAAAGTCTGTACTTAAGTTCTTTTTTTTTTTTTTTTTTTTGCATGTGGATGTGTAGCTGTTCAGCACCATTTGTTGAAAAGACTATCTTTGCTTCACTGTTTTGCCTTTATTCCTTTGTTAAAACGAGTTTACTCTAATTTTGTGGGTCTATTTCTGGGTTCTCCACTCTCTTCCACTGATCTATTTGTCTGTTTTTTCACCAACACCACATTGTCTTGATTACCATGCATTACAGTTAACTCTTGAAGCTGGGTAGTGTCAGTCCTCCAACTCTGTTCTCCTCCTTTAATATTGAGTTGGCTACTCTGAATCTGTTGCCTCTCCATGTAAATTATAGAATTTGTGTGTCAATATTCACAAAATAGCTTGCTTGGATTTTAATTTGGATTTCACTGAATCTACAAGTCAGGTTGTGAAGAACTGGCATCTTGACAATATCGAGTCTATCTATCTGTGAACATGGAATATATTTCCATTCATTTAGTTCTTTGATTTTTTTCAAAGTTTTGTAGTTTTCCTCATATAGATCTTGTCCATATTTTGTTAGATTTATACTTAAGTATTTCTTTTGGGGGGATGCTAACAGTATTATGTTTTTAATTTCACATTCCACTTGTTCATTGCTAGCATTTAGGAGAACAGTCTTTTGTGTATTAACTATTTATCCTGCAATCTTGCTATAATCACTTCCAGGAGGGTTCTGTTTTATTTTGGTTTGTCAATTCTTTCAGATTTTCTACACAGATAATCAACTCCTCTGTAAACAAAGATAATTCTATTTCTTCCTTCCCAATCTATAACTTTTATTTCCTTTCTTGTCATATTGCATTAGCTAGAACTTCTAGTAGGATGTTGAAAAGCAGTGAAGAGGATATCCTTGCCTTGTTCTTGTTCTAATCAGGAAAACTTTCCGTTTCTCATTACTAAGTACAAAGTATGACGTTTGATATAGGTTTTTAGTAGATGTTCCTCTCTATCACTAGATTGCTTAGAATTTTATCATGAATGGGTGTTGGAATTTAATGCTTTTTCTGAAGCTGTTATATGATCATGTGATTTTTCTTCTTTAGCCACTGATGTAATAGATTACATTAATTAATTTTTGAATGTTGAACCACCCTTGCATACCTGGAAAAGATCCCATTTGGTCATGGCACATAATTAATTTTACACATTGTTGAATTTTACTTGTTATTTTGTTGAGGACTGTTACATCTGCATTTATAAGAACTATTGGTCTGTAGATTTCTTAAAATATCTTGTCTGGCTTTGATATTAGGGAAATGCTGGCCTCAGAGAATGAGTCAGCCTTCAATTTTCTGGAAAAGACTGTAGAGAACTGAAATAATTTCTTCCTTAAATTATTGTTAGACGCTATCCTTTGAGCATGTCCTCCAAAACTCCTGTGATACAAACTTAATCTCCAGTGCAACAATGTTGAGAGATGGAATCTCCAAGAGGTGATTTGGTCATGACAGCTCTGTCCTCATAAACGGATTAATGTAATCAGTGCAGGAGTAGGTTCTTGATAAAAAGATGAGTTCAGTTCCCTTCTTTTTCTCTCATACTCTCTTGCCTTTCTACTTTCTGACGTGGAATGACATGGCATGAAAGCCCTCAACGGATGGCAGCACCTTTAATAATGAACTTCCCAGCATCCAAAACTGTGGGAAATAAATTTCTTTTCTTATAAACTACACAGTCTGTGGTATTGATATGGCAGCACAAAATCAGACTAGGACAGAAGAATTCTCCAGTGAACCCATTCGGGCCTGGTGCTTTCTGTTTTGAAAGGTTCATATTCCTTTATTTTTGTATTAATAATACCCATTTTCAAGTTATACTGATCATTATAATGCCATATCTCTTAAGGCACTAGACAATTTAAAAACACTGCCATACTGAGGTTTTTAAAGAAAACAACATGACTAGCATTTTCTAGTAAAAATGTAAAAACCTGAATTTCATTACTTCATTTGTCTGCAATAGGAACTAAGATGAACAAGACAAAAAGATTCACACCCGGGTTTAACGGTCTCTAAATTCAAGCTCTTTCTATTTTAAGATGCCTCCAATAAAAATTCACAGGTAGTAATCTCCTCTCAGCACAAATTGACCTTTATGAGTATTTGTAAAGCTGATTTGAAGGTACACACTCAAACACACACATCTTTGAATCCATCCACCCACTTCTCTTTAGTGACACTACCCTAATCCAAGCCACTATTATCCTTTACCTAAACTACTGCCATAGCTTCCTAAATAAATTGCAGACACTGACATCTAGGAGGGTCCCACAGAAAAGGCTGGTTCACCAAGACATGATAAAACATCGAAACCAAGATCAACAAGTATACACACACACACACACACACACACACACAGATATAGGATATAAATGGGCATGGAAGGAACACCCAAATTTAAAGAAAACTTCCAACATGAAAGAAAAAACAAAAATACTAGGGGGAAAGTTAATGCAGTGAGTATGGAAAAAAAAAAAAAAACCTCAAATATCTACAGTTGGTTCTACTTCCAGCATGGCAGTAGCCCCCTACAGTCCAGCCTTCCCAACTGAGAGCAATTATGAACTTAGGACAAAATACAAAAAGAATTTTAAAAAATTTAAAAAACACAACTACCTGGGCATTCTCAATATTAAAAAAGACAGGCAAAGACGTAGAGGGAAGTTAAACTTGAAAAAGTAACCTGTACCAGGTAAGTTTCCCTTTCTTTTTGCAGCTTTGTTCTAAGGTAAAACTACAGTTATGGAGAGGAACAGAGATACAGGATGCTAAAATTCCACTCGAGACCCTATTCTAGCCAGAGGAAGCATGGAATGGAGCCCATGCAAACTAGAAAGTAAGGGGAAACCATTAACCCTTAAGCCATGCATATGTAGGACTGATCCAAAACTGATACTAGTAAAAGCCTAAGGATCTGAGCTAAGATTTGAATCACTGCACACAGCATAAGAGATCCAGCTTACAATCTGAATCTATGAGAGCTGATTGCCTGCTAAAACAAAACTGTCTTAATTTAATTTAATGTAACTTAATTTAATACTTAATTTAGGAGAGCTAAGTAATTAAACATGAGGCCAAAGTACATATGAAAGCGGCAGCCCTTTATTGCAAATATGCACACACTCTCCAGCGAGGTTCTCTGAAGTCGCACTGGCGCTCTCGCTCTCCCGTGAGGTTCTCCAGTCCACGAATGCGGGGGCCAAAGAAGTCAGGCCAGCTCCTGCCCGCAGCGGACTTTTATGCATTGGTACTGGAAGGGGGAGGGCAGTGGGCGGGATTAGGGCATGATAGGGGCGTCTCCATAGGCGTGGCCGGGTAAGTTTCGATCTCTTCGGATTGAGGTCCGGTGGCGCCTGCTCAGTTGATCTGCATTTTCCCAGGCGCGGGCTACATTTTCCGCGCTGCGGGTAAGTTGGTGATGAAGCACCCGGAAGCAACAGGGGCGGTGCCTTCTTGTTTACCTTCCTCCATCTTGTCCCTTCTCCCTCACCCAAACAGTAAATCAATCATATCAACAATCACATTCAATACAAACACTCCGATGAGAAGGCAGAAGCTGTTAAAAGTAGGACCTAACTATAAGGTACCAACAAAAGACACATTTAAAGGACCTAGATAGGTTGAAAGTAAACAGAAAAAGATACACCACACAAAAATATTTAGGTTGCAAAAGTATTTGTGGTTTTTGCCATTTGAAAGTATTTCAAAGAAATGGCAAAAACTGCAATTATTTTTGCACCAACCTAAATATAAAATAAGAAGCCTATGTTAGTATCATGTAAAATAGACTTGAAGACAAAGATCACTATCAGAGATAAAGTGGGGCATTTCATAAGAGAGCAAAATTTAGAAAACAAGAAACAGATCATTAAAGGATCATTATATCATTTCAGATTTTAATAACTCTTCTTCAGCAATTAGTAGAACATAAAAACAAAATCAGTAGAGACATAGAAGATCAGAACAATACTATGAACCTGATCTGACATTTTTAGAACACTACATCCAACAACTGAAGAATATACATTATTTTCAAGTGCACACAGTATATCAAGTTGGATATATTAGCCCATAAAAATGTCTCAAGAAATTTAAAGTGAATAAAATCAAATTAGAAAATAAGATTTCTAGAAAAATATCAAATAAGTAGAAATTAGACACACAAAAAAGGAAACCATAACACAAAGAGAAAAACAGTAAATAAGGTAAAAACAGAAATCGGTAACATAGAACAACAGAAATTTAACAAAGTCAAAAGATGATTCTTTAAAAAGATCGATAAAATTGACAGAAAATCACAGCTAGACCATTTAAGGAAAAAAGAATACAGAAGATCTCCAATATCAGCAATGAAAAAGAGGTTATTATCACTACAGGTATTACAGACATTAAAATGACATTAAAATGAGCTTTACGTCAGCAAACTCAATGTCTTAAAAAATGTTTAACCTCCCAAGTATCCCTTCTTAAGAACCTATGGGAAAACATCTTCCAGCAAAATAAACGAGTAAACAAAAACAACAAAAGACTTACAGTGCAACAAACAGGAAATATAACACATCTACAGGGAAAAGTCTCAGTATGACAGCTGTGCATCAGGCCTAGAGAGCAAATAGTACAGTTGAAATAGGAGAATAGAGGGCTCTAGGAAGAATGTCTTCAAAGAAAAAAGGAACTAATCCAATGACTCTGACCATGCAAAAATTAACATGAAAAGTAAGTTTGGGAAAGTCACCAGAGGATATGCAAAAAATTAACAATATACAGATAACTAAAGAAATAAAAAGTAACCCCACGAAACATTTTTTAAATTATACAAAATATACTGCTTAACTCAGTGATGAGTTATTTTTTCAGTCATAAAATGTAAATATTAGTCACTGATTTAAGCAAAAATTAGATGGTTTTCATACATTTAATCTTCACAATAATTCTGAGATAGAATTCTGTACTGTCCGTACTTTACAGATGAGGAAACTACAACATAGAATAGTTGGCCCAAGGTCACAATGTTTTTGTAAAGTCAACACTTGAACCCAAGAGGCAGGACTACAAAGATCATGATTTGGGTAGGGAAAGCAAGGACATGTAAGAAAGCAAAGTAAAATTAATAAAAATAAATTAGTGGCTGAAACTGCATATGTTAAAAATACAGAGTAAAATAAAGCAGCTGAAATAGTTCAAAGGTTTTTTGGGTTCTTCCCCTACAAGGAGAAAAACGTACAAGATAAAGGGTGAAAAGGAGATTGCTGTTTTTAATTATTTGTCTTTTGGTGCTCGGAATTTTAAAACTGTACATGTACTACTTGACTTTTTTTTAATATGACAGTTAAAGAAAACTTACCTACAAGCTAAACCCAGCCCCATGAAAGGTTACTGAGTTGTGGGTGCTACACAATCGGCTGGGTTCACTGTAGCAGACTTTTATGCTATACCATCCATGCTCCCTATGTCTGGCATTGTCATAAATAAAAGAAAGTTAGCTATCATAAAGGTTTTATTTCCCAGGATCCTTGATGTATTTTAACTCTGTTGCTATGTTTATGGTAATAAAATTTGTCCTCTAAGCTTTCCTGCATAACCTTGAACAGAACCTCCCTTCGATAGTCTTCTGTAAAATGAGCACATTGAAGAAAATGATTACTAAGGACTCCTCTACTTCCACAATATCTGGAAACAATTTCCTTTTCTCTTTTCCATGGGTAGACAAAATAACCTAACCATAGTTACTGTCTTACAAATGCAAGCCATGGGCCACAAGAGGAATTATTCAAAAATAACAGAACTCATCTAAACTGATTAATCAGCACTATTATAAAAGCAAAGGATATATCCTAATTATGAACATCAAGAATATCAACAGTATATAGGCTGTGCAAAACATTATTACTTTTATAGCACAGAATTCTGTAAAACTACATATCACTTTATAAACTTAAGAAAATATACCAGTATCGCCATGCATACACTTGGAGTCATTCAGAAAAGACATCCATTTATTTCTTTAATATTTATTTTTCACCTATAACAGGACCAGTACAATGACATAAACTACTATAAACAAGACAGATCTAAGCCCTGCTTCCCACTGAGTTTACAATCTAGTGAGGAAATATACACCATGAAATAAGGGCTATAACAAGGATAAGTGCACACTGTTAAAAGAACACACAGAACTTGAAAGTAAAGAGCAGGAAATGGAGATGGGGAGGTAAAAGGGAAGGAAAGGTTTTTTGAAGAAAATAAGATCTAAATATAGATCTGAATACAGAATTGAAATTAGTCCTGGAGGAAGGAGGGAGAAAAGAAAAAATGGGAAAGATACGTTTAAAAGCTACAAAGCAAGAGATAGCATGATTTGGGATGGTGATAGAAGAAACAAAAGCATTATAGTTTAAAACATGGCCAAAGTACGCAATGCAACAACAAAGTAGGCAGGGATGAGCTATGCGGGTGCTCCTGTTGCTCTCTAAAGGTTAAAAACAAAAACTTAAAAGGGTCTTAAGTGTGTCCAGGAACAGTGGCTCACGTATGTAATCCCAGCACTTTGGGAGGCCAAGGCATGAAAATGATTTGAGAACAGACTGGGCAACATAGTAAGATTCTATCTCTAAAAAAGAAAAAAATCAGCCAAGTGTGGTGATGCATGCCTGTAGTCTTAGCTACTTGGGAGGCTGAGGGGGAAGACTGCTTGAACCCAGAAGGTTGGGGCTGCAGTGCTGTGATCCACCAGACTGCACTCCAGCCTGGGTGACACAGCAAGACTCTGCCTCAAAAAACACAAAACTCTCAAGTGTTATTTCAAGACTCTTCCCTTTGGAGAGAAATCACACAAAAAGTCATCCGATATAGATGAAAGCTCTCCCGAGGTGAGAACAAATGTTCTATAAAAGCTGTCACTTTGAACACTTGTAAAGAAAGGAAAAAAAAAAAAAAAGTGTCACTACTGGATTTCCTCAGTCCAATATCCAACAGGCTATATGTCCTAAGACCCCTAAAATTAGTAAAGGGGTTAATACCATCACACTGAAAGGTTCTTTTACACAATGAACTCCAGTTCACTCCCTTATTCTCAAAACCTCTGTCCAAACAGCACAATTTCTTTACATAATGTTATGAGTAATTCTGGAGAAACATCATAGACGAACTAAACCACAGCACATTACTGAACTTTTAAAATATTAAACTGTACGTGTTCTAACAAATCTTAAAAGCAAGCAAGTCAAAACCCTGAAATAATCTGATAGTAAATCTTAGACTACTGCATTTCCCAACTTGCATTTAGCATGTCTTTAACAAGAATTTTACCCACACCCTAATTCCAGCTAAGTGATCAAACATCGGAAAGTTCAAAACCATAACAACAAGGCCCAAAAACAGAGACATACAATGATTTACAATTACAGAGCCTTAATTACAGTGATCTTGTCAGTAAATTTACACTGACTAAATGTCAGCAGAAGATTCCATACCATTCCACAGTTAATTAAACTCAAGTTAGGCCGACATATATAGAATACATACAAAATCCTAAAATAACATACTGTGGATACACATACAATTGAGCAATGTTTTAGAATGAAAGTCAGATATTAAGAAAATAGTAAGAAGAAAATAGTTGCTGAGTAATCAATATAAAAAAGATAAGGAAAATCAAACCAGTATTCACAACTCCAAAGTTTATGAAAGTGATAAGCAGGGCCACTGCATATGGCTTCATAGGCTACTTACTGAACAACTCTAAAGGACACCATTCAGAGAGAGAGGAGAGGCGGAGGAAGATTCAGAGAGAGAGGAGAGGCGGAGGAAGACTAAGCAATTATTTTAAGCTGGAAGAGAATGCAAAAAAACAACCACCACCATCACCCCCACCTTAAAGAGCCCAGGTCTCAGTAGCAGAGACAGAACAAATATAAAAAGGAATAAAATAACATAGGCAAGGTTTTATGTCTATAAGATTGGCCTTGAACTAGCACCATTCATTCACCTTTATCAAATACTGAAAGTCTACCACATGCCAGGTATGGAAAGATATACACAGTAGTGAGCAAAACAGACAAAAATCTCTCTATCATCATGAGACTTAAATTCAGGGAGGAAGAAGGGAGGTAGGAAATAAATAAGCAAAATATTTGGAATACCAGATGGTGATAAGTACTCTGGATAAAACACAGTGATTTAAAATAAGGTAGTCAAGGATAACCTCGGTGAGGAGATCACACTAACAGAATGAAGATTCCACCATATTTGAATAAGCTGTCTTTGCCACTCTCACAGGCAGTATTATATTCTCTTCTACTATCCACTCACATCCATCCCAATTCTAGGGACAGACTAGGTGCTTGACTGATTATCAGGTGCAAATAAGGGATGCAAAACAACCTCACCACATCGTTAGGAATTTATTTAGAGACTGGATGAAATAAAAAATTATTTTTTCTGGGCCAGGCACAGTGGCTCACGCCTGTAATCCCAGTACTTTGGGAAGCCGAGGTGGGAGGATCACGAGGTCAGGAGATCGAGACCATCCTGGCTAATACGGTGAAACCCCATCTCTACTAAAAATACAAAAAGTGAGCCGGGTGTGGTGGCGGGCGCCTGTAGTCCCAGCTACTCAGGAGGCTGAAGCAGGAGAATGGCATGAAACCGGGAGGCGGAGCTTGCAATGAGCCGAGATCGCACCACTGCACTTCAGCCTGGGCAACAAAGTGAGACTCTGTCTCAAAAAAAAAAGAAAAAAAAATTAATTTTTCTGAAGTGCCCTTCAACATGCCAAGCTTCAGGACTATATGAGGTACATTCCTATAACATCTACATTGGAGTGGGCAAACTAGAGCAAGTAGGCCAAATCCAGCACACTGTTTTTGCAAATAGTTTTCTGGAACACAGCCCATTTGTTCATTTTTCATATTTGGTATGGATACTGTTACATTACAATGGCAGATCTGAGTAGCTGTGACAGAGACCACATGGCCTGTAAAGCCGAAAATACTATCTGGCCCTTTACAGAAAGGGTTTACTAACCCTCGGTCTACATCACCACCACCACCATCCCAAGTAACACAGCCTTCAGGGCCATCTTCATGAGCATGTGATCACTGTAGTCACATGGGACCACCAGTCAAGAGGAACCCATGATTGGGGTTTAATACCCTGTGATCACTGTCTTAAAATTCTTAATAATTTTATCTCTAAATATCAGTTTTGTAAGTAAACTCTAATAGGACTCCAATGGAGCATGTGCCAGGGGCCTGACACCTCAGCTTACCAGCAGTCTGCCTCTCCAGGAAGTGTTCTCACTCAGTTGAACCCTTTGGCTTAGTCTGACCTCCCAGTCCTCACGCCACAACTTGGGGAAAGGCAAGGTGACAGCCATCTCCATCCTAGGCTAGAAGCACCCTGGCACATTTCAGAGGGTGGCCTCTTGCCTATCACTGATGTAGGTAATGAGCATGTCCTGACGTGGAGACTCCATATTTGCTTAGGGGTCCGTAGACCTGTACAAAGACGAGCTCTGCAGAAAGGGGAGATTGACTTCCTCATCACAGGCCAGGGCCCCACATTTTCATTCAGCATTAGACTTTGCAAATCATGTAGGTGGACCTAACTGCTTTCACGAAACAATTATAAACTAGAGTTATAAATGAGAGTTGCATTCGTCTATCGAATCCAGCATAAAATTTGTTTCTGTTTTGTCCCATTCCACTCTAGGCCATCCCCTTAACTTTGCTGCAGCCATACAGCTTTCCTCCTATATCTTCAATCAACAAACTGATTTTCACTACAGGTTACTATTACATTTACAATACTCATCAACTAGAACTAGATCTTCACATTTCAATCAAGTCTGCCTGACTGTCACAACTTCAGAGTGGATGGAGTTCCCTGACTAAGCTGATCCCTATCTACTAAGGGGTCAAATTGACTGGTGTGGTACATCATCTCCAAAGATGGCCACTATCGCTTTCTTCCCTCCATGTATGTGCATGTTTCTCCCCCACTGACAGATGGAATTTATTCCTTCTTCCTTTGAATTTAGGGGGTCTTACAACTGCTCTGACCAATAGGACACTGCAAAAATGACACTATGAATTTCCAAGCCCAGGCCCTGAGAACGGCAGCTTCCTCTTCCTTCTATGCTGTGGGAAGCCAAGGTCACATCAAGAGGGCGCACAGAGGAGAACTGAGATGCTTAAGTCAACAGTCCCAGCTGAGCTCCCAGAAAAAAGACAACATCAACTGCAGCCAAGTGAGTGAGACATCTTGGAAATTCCAACCCAATCAAGCCCCAAAATGGCTCCAGCCCCAGCTAACACTATGTAGACTAGACTCAACAATTCCCTGATCACACTCAACCCATGGAATCTTAAAAGAAAACAAAATGCTTGTATTTAGAGATGATTGTTACACAGCAATATAAAACTAAAACACCCAAGTCTGAATACCAACTCCATCACAGCTGGGCCTTTATTTAACTTGTGTCTCATGTTTCTCATCTGCAAAATGAGGATAATGACATTATCTACTTCATAGAAGTGGAAGGATTAAGTGTGCTAATATGTATAAAGCATTTAGCAGCATTTTATTAATGTAATTACTGTTCTATTATTGCTATTTCATAATTGATAGAATGTATTATTTATTCCATCAACTTGCTTTATTTTCTTCAAAGAATTCATTACTATCTGAAATTAGGCTTACTTATCTATCTGCACTCCCTCCACCAAAGCATGAGCCATGAGACAAAAACTTAACTGTCTTATTCACCAACACCTAAAACAGAAGCAGACAGAAGTACTTCATAAGCTATTATATGTCAGATGAATGAGTTATAGGATCTTTGTTTCATAATTAATAATGATATCTAAAAACTGCTACCATATCTTTAGCATAAATCTGACAAAGGGCACACAAAAACATAAGCTATAAATTATAATATGGTATTTTCATGATACAATTCCAATGCAATTATTTGCCACTCACATATAGTCCTCCAGTACTAGATCATGTACTGCTCAAATGTGCCTAAGCAAAGGCTACCATTTGATTCAGCACTGTTCAGGTGTGTACTCATTTGTATAATTTTTTTTAATGATCTAGACTCAAACAAATAAATAACATATTTACAGTTAATATCATGACATGCACAAAAATAGCAAGAGAAACTTTAATCTGGGGTATGTTTAAAAGCAATTTACCCTTGCAACCCAAATTAACATAAAACTGGTCTTCAAGTTAGAAGCAACAACTTGGTATACAACACATTTGAGTATTGGTGTACAACTTGGTGTACTACTTAGTATACAACATATTTGAGTGTAAATTTCCTCAATTAGTTTTTTCAACATGTAAAGATCTATTTTAAAGATGAAATAAAAATCAGACATTGACATAACCCTGACACACCTTTGAGAAAAAGCAAGAGTCTACAAGGTTAGAAAGACACAAGAACACATAATTCAGTATAACAAGTTATCCTAACTTTCTTCTGCCTTGATGCTGATGAGAGAGGTAAGAAGCTCTCTTTACCTCCCTCTTTCAATTATAGATTCGAAGGAGTTTTTACATTTAAGAACAGGATTTTATGAGGCAAACAAACCAGAGAGAGTACAGAACTTCAGATGAGAAATGAGTGCATAAAAATTAAGAAGACAGATTGCTGAGATATGTCACTGTGCAGGTAGGGAGGGCCCATTCAAAAAAATTTGTATGCTAAGAACAGAAATTTTAAACTTCAAAAATGTAATAAACCCACCAGAATGGTTAAAATTAAAAAGACTGACAGCAGCAGAATGTTTGCAAGTGTGTGGAGCAACCAAAACTTTCATACATTGATGGTGGAAGTATAAAATGGCATAACTACTTTGGAAAAAAGTCTGGTGGTTTCTTATAAAATTTAAACATACACCTACCCTATTACTCAGTAATTCCACCCATGGAAAATAAAAACATATGTCCACAACAAGATTTGTACAAGAATATTCATATTAGCTTTACAAAAAGATTTGTACAAGAATGTAACAGTTTTACTCATAACAGCAAAAAAAACCAAAAACAAGCCAAATATCCATCAATAGCAACGGATAAACTGCAGTGTATTCATATGATTTAGATGATGAAAAATATACAATAAAAAGGGATAAGCTACTGATACACACAAAAACATGGATCAATCTAAAAAACCTCATGCTGAATGAAAGAAGCTTTGTAGACTACATGCCGTACGATTCTAGAATAGGCAAAACTAGGTAATTTGAAGTGAAAAAATCAGAACAGTCACCTGGGGGGTAGGAATTGATCTAGTAAGAATAATAAGGAAACTTTCTAGGGTGATGGTAATGTTCTGTATCAGGTCAGTAAAATTTATCTGTAAAAGGTAGTGGTACAAACTGAATGTTTGTGTCTCTCCAAAATGTGTATGTTGAAACCCTAATCACCAGAGTAATGTTATTTGAAGTTAGAGCCTTTGGGGGGTAATTAGGTTTAGATGAGGTCATGAGGGTGGGGTCCCTATGATGGATGAGTGTCTGTGCTAACATCAGAGAGTGTACTTTTGCTAATCTAGGTTGTATATATAGCCTACTACATACTAGGCCGTATGGTCTAGCCTATTGCTCCTAGACTACAAACCTGTACAGCAAGTTATTGCATTGAATACTGTAGGCAATTGTAACACAACAGTATTTATCTAAATATATCTTACAGGACCCTAGTATATGAGGTCCCTCATTGAATGAAAAGTCATTATGCAGTACATGAATGTCCTCAACTCTACCACTGTAAATGAATGGGCATGGCTGTGTGCCAATAAAATTTATTTACAAAACCAGGAGTTGGACCATAGTTTGCTGATCTCTGCTCTACATGTCAAAGGTGGTTTGGGTTACATGAGTATATGAATTTGCCAAAGTTCATCCACTAGGCCATGTAAGATTTGTGCATTTCAATATACACTGATTTTACCCCAAAGAAAAAGAACCACAAACAAATATTAAAATGTAGGCTAATGAAAAATTCGTGGCTTGCATGCAAGTACACTGATCCCTGCAACTTACTTCAAAAGGATCAAAAAAAAAAAAAGATGGATTGATAAATACACAACACAAATAAAATAAACTGTTAACAACTGTAGAGCCTACAATTTGTATGGAGGTTAACTGTACAATTCTTTCAACTTTTTTATAAATTTGGAAGTTTAAATATTAAATGTTATTAAATGTTGGGGGCAGGTTCAGTAAGGGGCCACTGAAGGTTTTTGAGCAAAAGAACAAAAATAAGATTGATACAGGTTGAGTATCCCTTATTTAAAACGCCTGGGACCAGAATGTTTGGATTTCAGATTTTTTTTGGATTTTGGAATATTGCATACACATAACGAAATATCTTGGGAATGGATCCCAAAGATGAACGTGACTGTGCATGAAACTAAATTGTGTTGAATATGTACGTGTGGTATTTTCCACTTGTGATATCATGTGGTGTTCAGAAAGTTTCAGATTTGGGGGCATTTCAGATTTCAGGTTTTTGGAATAGGAATACTCAACCTGTACTCTACAAATATGATTCACATAGTACAAACAATTCCTCAGGGATGGTCAAATGAGGAAGAAAGTTAATAGACAATATTCCATACCAGGTAATGCATCAATATTTAAGGAGAAGGAATTAAGTACAAAGAGTTCACTAAGACAAGAAAAGTCAGAACAAGTCAAGAGAAGTAGGAAGTTTCTTATTATCAGGAATAAGGATGGACTTTCAAAGAACGTTCATACTGTCAATATAGCAGAGAAATCAAGCAATGTGAGAACTGAAAAGTAGCTATTAGACTATGCAGTTGGGTAACCTTGATAATGTAAAAAAGGTATGGTAAGAATATAAACCAGATAAAATACACTGATAAATTCCAAAGAAACAAACAAGAGACGATCAAAGGAATAAGGTTGGCAAGAAAAGGTGACAACTAGACAGTAAGGAAAGGTAAGAGGCTGCAACACTTCCTTCCAACGGAAAATGAAATGACTATACCGAAAACTCATTATACATTATCTCATCCAGAACATGCACTATTGTGTGAGGCAGTCAGCCATGGGCCTGAATGTCCCTGCACATTCTTGCTGAGTGTGTCAGTCTGTAAAGCTTTCCATTTCCTGATACTGAGCTGTTTCTTCTAATAAGTTACATCGGGAACAAAGATCAGGCAACCACAGTGTGTAACTGCCATCCCAGGAAAAGGTAAACTAGTTTGTTTTTTGTTTGCTAAGATATTTGCTGCTTGAAGAAAAAAAAAAAAAAAAAAAAAAGGCTGCACCCTTGGTTCTGAGTTCCTCAGCTGTGATGCAAACCCACTGCACGCATCCATATGGACACCCAGCCCCTTTGTGGAATTTGGTAGCTAGGAAAACCTACACAAATATGCTGATGTTCGTGCTGCTTGCTATGCCATGAGTAACGATCGGTCTCTAACCTGGAGGTCACCTCTTTTTTGCCAGCAACCGTGAAACATTAGCACACTAACTTATTAGCTTGTAAAAAGGGTACTTATTTATCATGTACCAGTCTTTATATGTTTTACACACGTATTATATTATTTCTCACAATAATCCTAGTCAGGTAGGTACTAATATGAGGAAAATGAGGCTTCAAGATGTAAAGTAACTAAGCCAAGGTCTCACAAATTGCAAACAGCACCATCTAATATATAAGCCCAGATGGCTTTAAAACCTGCAGGTTTTTTACCCGTTAATAGTCAGGCCTCCTTCAAGCCTCCTTCCCAGCTGATTTATTGAGGGCAACTCTAATTCCCCAGATACAAGAGCAAAGTACTCAGATCGTTGTAGAATGAATACTTCAAATTATGTTCCACAGAAAATTGATATTTTGGAAATGTTAACATAATCTTAAATTTTTAAAAACAAAGAACAAAACAAAACAAAGATTAGGAAGAGCTAGGTTAAAGAAATCCAAATCACTGTCTTTACTGCAGAATTTTTCATGGTTTTAATATGCTAATGTATTGTAAATCTTCCAGTTACACTTACTGTCATTCTGAAATATAGTTTGGGAAATTACTGCTACAATCAACACTGCCAATTTAACTTGTACACAGAATCAGAAGTCAGCTTGGTACAGGTACAATCTTAGAAGTCAGCTTGGTAGAAGTACATAATCCTTTAAAATAGAGAACTTTGGACGGGCTCTGTGGCTCACACCTGCAACCCCAGCACTTTGAGAGGCCAAGGCGGGCAGGTTATTTGAGGTCAGGAGTTTGAGACAAGCCTGGCCAACACGGTGAAACCCTATCTCTACTAAAATACAAAAATTAGCCAGGCATGGTGGAGCACACTTGTAGTCCCAGCGACTCAGGAGGCTGAGGTAGGAGAATCACTTGAACCTGGGAGGCAGACGTTGCAGCAAGCCGAGATCACGCCACTGCACTCCAGCCTGAGTGACAGAGACTCCATCTCAAAAAATAAATAAATAATAAAATAAGAACATCAAAGTTAGAATGTGGTCTAGCAGCTGCAAGCCAAGTCAACTTTATCATAGTTAGCAACACTGCTCATTTACTAACGAACAAAACTGAATTTCCCAGAAAATTATGTACCATACCTGGCTTTTTCTGAAATTAGAAGGGTAACAATCAAGAATTTTTGTAGCTCTAAACTGTTAACTGCTTTACTTAATAAATTTTGGGTGCTTTTAACAATGAAAGGAAAGATCACAGAAAAAGCAGTTTCTAGATAAAGCTTGTGCACTGGCTAATGGTAGTAGGTCGTTCTGATGACCCTGAGCATCACTGCTAGCTTTCCAGTATGAAAAGTTGTATTTAAATTCTTTAAATAAGTGAAAAATTAACATTGTATACCATCTCACCCCTAAGTATACTTGCCCATCTCCTGACTTAGTCATCCCTTAACATTCAACAACTCAAGCTGTTTATTGCTCCAGTTTATTACACATTCCAGTTTTCCCAAAAACTGCGCTAAAGGCAACCACAAAATAGTTATGTTCATCATATAAGCCAGAGCTGAATACTGATCCCTAGTTTAAAAAGTCTACTGAAAACATCAGTTCAGCTTTTTCTCTGACATACACTTAGATGTTATTAATCAGGCCATTATAAACAAAACCAAGAGTTATACTGGATAGGGTAAATGACTATGTAAGTTGTGTAACCCTAACACTGTTGCCTTACAAGGAAAACAAATCGATGTCCTACCTACTTAAAGTATTATCTTTAGAGGGACTGGTAGGCATTATCTTTAGAAGAACTGATTTTTGCCCTCTGCTCTCAAGGAACATTCAAAGTCTATGTGGGACACATCATCAGTTTGAAAAAAATGAGGGGAGGGGGCAGCAATAAAATATGTCCATTTATTTTGAAAGGAGCTGTAGGGAAAACAAATATCTTAAAACTAAGAGCTACATAAATTAACAGTGTTTTGAGTAGTGACGTGTGTAGGAGAACATGGTTGATGTTTCTAATCTAATAGAAAGATTAGAAAAATGAAACAAGTTCCACTGCTGGTATTATTCAATATTTGTATCATTTTATTTTTGCTAACATTTACAAACCTAGAAATGCCCTTCAAACCATCAAAAGGGTGTACACTTGAAAAATGCTTTCCATACTAGGAGAAACAGTATTTCCCAAGTTGTTGAGAAAAGCTGATACATTTTCAAAGAATTCGGAACACGGACCTTTTGTAGGTTTTAAAGAATGCAAACCAGTTGAAAATAGAAGCCTCATGAGCTTTTATCTTAGAAAAATGCAAAATTACATACATTGGGATCTCATCTTACAGTGTCCTTCATATTGCCAAAATGTACTTATTAATAGAAAGTCTTGGCTTATAACTAAGACTTACATGTGCAGATAGATTTCAAAGTTGAAACCTGGGGCTAACATACCTAAATTTGTAAAATTTTATAAACCATAAATTGCACCACCACTGCTATGTATTATTTATCTCGTCTCCCTCAGTAAATGGGCTGAAAGTTTGTAGAATGACATGCTACCTAGTTGCAACAGCACAACAGCACAGTCAACTATTGCTCAGTCCATTTTTAACTAAGGTTTACAACAGGAGTCTTCAACGTCACCACCAGAATACACAAAGAAAAATATATTTAAAAATTGACACTGAAAATATAGAGGAACATATTTCACTTTTTTCAACATACAGTTACCAAAGTTTACACAGTTAAGCTGGAAAACCTTGTATTTAACGAAAAATAATTAAAATAATTTTTCGAACAAGATTAGAATTTGTTCTACTAAAACTACCTGTTTCCCCTCTAGCCAAACAAAAAAAACAAAAACAAAAAACTGGGGATTACAAAAAATACAGTCATTTTTAATACTAACATAATGGAAAAGGACAAAAATGACAAGGTTAACGAGCAGACAAGATCAGCACTATGGCTAGTCTTTCTCTTCGGTTCCACAATTCCTAACCCACATTTTTGCCAAATCCCACTCTACACAGTACTTACACCTTCACCCACCTACCCACCCACCCACCCCATTTATGACGGCGATCACCTTCCGGGCAGGTACGTGAAGTCAGCCCCACTTCCAGTAGACAATCGACTAGAATGTCTCAGAAGTGACTGAGTCAGAGAATAAGAAAATGATAAAGTGAGAAATTAAAACAGATACAAGTTGTAAGGTGTGCGGAGGGAGGGTGTCTCAAAGGGGGCTAAGGGTACGGGTGAGGAGCTAGGAGGAGACTTGGGGCGACAGGGAAGGGTTTCGAAGCAGTCCTAGGCAGGAGTGCGCAGGAGAGGCGAGTGAAGCAGCTCCAGTCAGAAGATCCAAAAGAAAACAAAACAAAAGCCACAGCGTTTCCTCTGGGAATAACCTGAGGAAAGGGACTCTCGGGACGCCCCGGCGGGAGGCAGTCCCAAGAAGCACAGGAGGCCGGGAACTCACCACCTGGTAGCGCCCCGTCCCCGGCTGGTGGTGATCCATCCTGCCCGGCTCGGGATCCGGCTTCCAAGCGGGGGAATTCTCTCCGTGCTCAGCTCCCTCGGCCACCCCCGTCGACGACGTCGTCGCCGCAGGGCCCCTTCCGCCTCCGTTCCTGCCGCCGCGGTCTCCCGGCGGAAGCTCTTCACTTCCTGTGCCTCCCGCAACGGCCGCCGAGACCTCCGCGTTGGTCGCGGTTCCGCGGAGGAGCACCGGGGCGCCGCGCGCGCTATTGAGCATGCTCGGACCGCTGGCGCAGACTCGCTGGCTCCGCCGGCGTCCCATCCGCGCCGCCAGTGGGAGGGTGTAGCTGGGTGGGAGGAGATGGAAAAGTAAGGCAAGTCCGGGGGAGCTGTCTAGGTTGTCAACCTGTCGAGTGGGCGGTCGCAGAAGGCGCGCGGGGGGCGGGAATGACCCGTCCTTGATTGGTCTTTTCTATGTGCGCGAGTGTCGCGCAGGCACGAGCTAGTGCGCCTTCTCACCACACAGAGACAGAGGCTGACAAAGGCATGGGGCCGCGTTCCTAGAACACCTGAGGACAGGTCGCCCGGGTACCCGACACTTCCTCGTATTACTCACCCAGCGTAGGACGTGGGGAGGAGATTCATCTCTAGAACATTGCTAAAACGCTTATTCAAAATCATTCGTAAGATAAGGGATTTTTAAAAGACTAATACAGAGTAGTTCTAGTTTACAGCAAAATTGAGAAGTTACAGAGATATCCCATATACACTTTGCTCCTACGCATGCATAACCCCACCCCCAACCCCGCCATTATCAACATCCCCCACTAGAGTGGTACATGTGTTACAATTGATGAACCCGAATTGACACATCATCATCACTGAAAGTCCATAGTTACCTTGGGGTTCACTCAGGTTGTTGTATACTCCTCGAGTTACGACAAATGTGTAATGGCAGGCATTCATCATTGTAGTATTACAAAGTTATCCACTGCCCTGAAATTCTTCTGTGGGATGATTAGAGACGGGGTCTCACTATATTGCCCAGACGAGTGCAGTGGCTGTTCTCAGGCACAATCATGGCTCACTGCAGCCTCGAACTCCTCAGCCCAAGCTATCCACCTGCCTCAGCCTCTGGAGTAGCTGAGACTACAGGCACCAGCTCTTTGGTTACTTTTTAAATTTTTTTCCACTTTTTGGTAATAAGAGATTTAAAAATCCAACAGACTATCCAGACAGTTCTCAAAGGAAGAGGTCTCTAGAGTTCTAGGTTACTGGAAGGACGTTAGAAGAAAGTAATGAAATCAGATAGGATTATTTTGTGGTAATACTCAATAATTCCAATGGATTTAACAGCAAGGAATCACTTGGTTAACCACACATGACACGGCATAAAACATATTTCTCTAGCAAGTAGAAGAGTATGACAGAGCAGTGAAAAGTGCCTTTTAACCTGAAGACCAACGTTCTATACCCTCAAAACTATGGTGCTGCTTGATGTGGCCCAGCTATGTTTTTAAGATAACACCACATTTTCCCAAAATGATCTTACAGTGGAGCCCCCTGAAGGGAAGGAAAGGGATCTGGAGCCCCATTTACTTTATTTCCTTCATGAATGTCCAGAGGACATCCTTGAAATGAAGACTGCCACTGGGTGAGCCTAATTAACTGGTTAAAATAGCAAGATACAAAAAAACCCAAAAACTCTTTGAGAGATTGACAACTGAAAAGGTAAGCCTTCCTCGTAGTTCTTTTTAAAGCATTCATCAACTCTTCCTATTTGTGCCATTTTGACATGTCTAATAGTAGAAAGCATTACTGTGCTAACAATAAGAGGCAATGATATCTCATACTTAAATATTGTTAAACTTGCCTTGTTTTGATCTTAATGTATTTTAGTTTCTAAGCCAATAAACATATGCCATTTTATTGGTATAACTGGTATAAACGCTCACTCTCACAATTTCACTCCAAATGGTATTGCTTCTCGATGACCAAAACACCAGCCAGTGTCAGCAGACTGAAATTAGATCCTTATATCACTTACGATCTATAAGATTTATTTAGAACTTAATTTTATATGCATATGTGTTTTCATTAATCATTCATGTGTTCATTTGTTTCTCAAATAGACGGCCGCTCAGAGCAGAGACCATTTCTTACATCCAACGCAGCACTGAGAACATAACTGTAAAAATCAAAGACCTGATGAAAAGCAGACATCTTGAATCCTGATAGAGTAACAGATTCTTTCTATTTTACCCTCCTCTCAGATTCCCTGAACATTTTGCTAATCTAGTGAAGTAACAAATTCAGCAGGAAAGCGTATTTTTAATGAGGAAGAGAAACAGGAAGGAGAAGTAGAACAACAGCTTACTAGTATAGAGCCCTTTCTAAGCCAGTACTATGCATCTATTATTTTAGCCTCACCACAATTTCATGATATAGGCACAATTGCACTCCTGGGTTAACAGATGAAGAGGGAAAATAAGGCACAAAGAGTTCCATGAACTTGGCTAATGCCAAATCACTAGTAGATGATGACAGACATCAGAGCCTCCACCATATTAAGCACTACATTAAGCTGATATTAAGTGTAATGTACCTAATAAAAAGAGTCCTTGTCTCTTTCTTCTTCCTAACCACCACTACTGTGAAACGTGCAGAAGACATAAAAAGATAGCAATGTATCACAAAGAGCCAATCTGACTTCTTTAAATCCCACCTTCTTGATCTATGTAAAATAATGATTCTTATTCATCATCCCCAAAAGAGCCATTCTGAGCTGCTTTTGCCCACTTTACAACTAAGCCCGTGTGACCTATAATGGACCATTACAAGCAGAGGCACTGAGTTGTCCCACTAGGAGAAACGTACTTGAGATGCGATGGGAATAACAATATTCTTTACCATTTTACAGACCTTAAGCAACATCCAGTAATATTTTCAGTCTCTGGTATTAGGGTGACAACTCTAGTTATCTAAGGAATTTGCGGTGGTGCAGCACTAGAAGCTACCTCAAGTAGAATTGTAGAATTTTAGTGCACTTCACTAACACCTCTCATTCTGGCCTGATCAATTTTCATCTCCAAACACACAGCCACCCAACATTTTACTAGTGCTGCTCTGCAGTACTGGAGAAGACATGGAGATAAGCTGCCCAGATTCCCTTTCAAGAAAGCACACTCTGCCCAGCTGGAAGGAATGTGGCTGTCAGACAACTTCCAGTTGGTTGCTTTGTCAGGGTCTCCCTCAGCTTTCAACCTGAGGAGGTGCTATTTTCAGGGTGGCATCCAGCCACTAACTGAGCAAGGCAGTGGTACAAGGCTCTGGCTATTTTTGCTAGACACTGAAGCCCTTTAAGGGACAAACTTTGCTTCAGAGTTCCCTGTGAAGCTGGCAGAGACTTTTCCAGCCCTGCAGCATGTTGTGGCAGCTCGCCCTGCCCAGTCCTTTTTCTTTTCACAGATGTTGCTCCCCAGTGAATCTGTTGCACTTAAAACTTTATATCAGCATCTGCATCCTGGAGAACCCAACTAAGACAAGTACCAAGGTGTATAGTGATAGAGGAGCATTATCAAAATTGTGTTAGATAATTACAACTATCATTCTACATGGTTGGTGTTTCATCTTCAGAATAACCCTCAGGACTCTACATTGTTAGCATTTTCTCATGTGAATTTAATGTATCCGTAAGCCTTCCTACTAAGAATGACTTTGATGTTGTTCTGTAGTGTGATGCTGTATAGAGGTCATGGGGATCTCTTTGCTTGGGGCGTACTTCCCATTGGGAACCCCTCCCACCTTCCCAGTAGCAGGGTCATTCCCTCTAGAGGTAAACTAGCAACTTAACATTCATCATCCTCTTTCTTATACCGTCAGATATATTGAGCTGCACACCCAAATGCCAGGATTCTTTGTTGGGATTCCCACCAGTTAAAGAGCAATAAGACATGCCATTGCCTACAGAAAGCCATCTACACAGGCCTAAATCACAGGGAGGCGATGTTCCAAATTTTCCTTACTACTTCACTGATTTTTAGTTTCTTATCATTTCCTTTACCACATAGAACTACTCAAAGTAGCTATTGATGGTTAGTGTGATCACAGATCTTAGTAATGAATCACATTTGGAATATGTATGGTTTTTGTATAATTACCTGTAGAATGACTAGAAAGAGGTAAAATTGTATTATCTGAAAATTTCTATCTCTACCTAATGAAAATTCACTAGCAATCATTTTCTGGACATTAAATTCTAAAGTGTATTTTAGAAAATATAAGAAACTATTGCTTTTCATATATAAATGAAAATTAACACAATAATGACTCCAGTTTTATCTCTGAAACTTTTATAATGTGTGTGTGTGTATATATATATATTTTAATCAGTTTGTAGGCTTGAACCTCAGTTCAGCTTCACATAGTGTTTCTTATTTAACTGGTTCTGAGATTCCTGTCATCTGTTCAGCTCTATAATTTTAGAGAGGATATCTAAGTGAGCAATTTTAAAATCAAGTATCTACTTGTTTTTCCTCTCTTTATTCTCCTCCAGTATGTTGGAAGAATCTGAAATAAAACTTTTTATCAGTCAGGATTCAACTAGAGAAACAGAGTCAGTAGAAGACATACCTTAAAAGATTTATTGCAGGGAATTGGCTTACAGTTCTGTGGGCTGGTCCAGCAAGTCCAGAATCCACAGGGCAGACCCCTGTAACTCTAGGGTTGGAGTTGAAGCTGCTGTCTACAGGCAGAATTTCTTCTTCCTCAGGGAATCCTCAGTTCTGCTCTTAAGTACATTTAACTGACTCAATCAGACCCACCCAGATTATTGAGGATAATCTTCTTTACTTAAAGTCAACTGATTCAAGACTTTAATTACATCTATTAAATCACCACAATGCCTATGTCAGTGTTTGAATAATTAGGGCTACAATCTAGCCAAGTTGATACAGAGAACTGACATTCCCTGTTTATGTAAATACAACAAACTAATATAGTATCTATATAATAGAGATAAAAGTAGAGGAAGGAACAGGAGAAAGGAAGGAAGTACCACAGAGTTAGCTTAGAAATTTAAATGAATTTCCTAAATTTAAGTTTTCCTATCAGCTTTATATAATACATATAGTTATATATGATGGCATCACCAGTAAACACTTGGAAAAGATCTGAATTCTGATAAGCTACATCTCAGTCCTAACAATATTTTTATTTAGCATTTTCATTTTTCCTTTATTTGTTAACAGGCAACAAATGTGAGCAAATCAGTAGCCATGTTGCTTTGGGGAATTCATATTTGAATTTGGAATAACTCATAAGTTGTTAAAATAATCTTTACTTTACCTTGGGTATGGAAGGCTGTTCTTTGACCATACTAAAGCAGGACTTTCTATGATGTTATCTCCTTTTTACTCTGTAAGCCATAGAAGAGCAGCACAGTCACTGAGCATAGGGCTGTTATGACAGGTGTCCCTTAACTGGCTAATGTGATTATTGTATAAGAAGACAAATACTGTGTGTGTGTGTGTCTGTGTCTGTGGTATGTGTGTGTGTCTGTATGTGCAAAATATTAGGAAAGAGAAATGTGTGCTATGCACCCAGATCTTCTTAACATGTTAATGTGCATTTGCTCTTTTTATTTCATAACAGAAACCAGGCCTCATTTGTTTAACACAGTCTAATGTCAGTACACTGCCTCACCATTAGCAACATATTATGACACAACAATAAGATCGACATATAAGAAGGTTGCCTGATTTCAGTCCTGATGATAAAGGTCACTAAATATCTGAAGAATAAAATGACAATGATAATCAGATGGAATAACTTACCAGATGCTGCCTTTCTAGAACTATGAAGAAAATTATACCCACTTCCTGGCTTTAACATTCAAATAGGGGAAAAAACTACTGGCCTGACAAAGCCAAAGTAAGCCAAGATAATGTTTGGGGAAAAAAAAGGAAGTTCCTTTTGTATCTGGCAGGTATATCCTAGAAAAAATAAAATATTTATATTGCATTTCACTTCACCTATCAATTATATGTGAAATTTTCATGAAATACCTATAAATTCTGTTTATGAAGATGATTGTTGAGAAATCTGTCATGATTTCCCCAGTAAAGGTGAAGACACCAAGTGCAATTCCAGATACTGACTTTAAAAAAAAAAAAAAAGCATACATTTAAGTCTTTAATTCATCTTGAGTTAATTTTTGTATACAGTATAAGGAAGGGATCCAGTTTCAGCTTTCTACGTATGGCTAGCCAGTTTTCCCATCACCATTTATTAAATAGGCAATCCTTTCCCCTTGCTTGTTTTTGTCAGGTTTGTCAAAGATCAGATGATTGTAGATGTGTGGTGTTATTTCTGAGGCTTCTGTTCTGTTCCATTGGTCTATATATCTGTGTTGGTACCAGTACCATGCTGTTTTGGTTACTGGAGCCTTGTAGAATAGTTTGAAGTCAGGTAGCGTGATGCCTCCAGCTTTGTTCTTTTTGCTTAGGATTTTCTTGGCTGTGCGGGCTGTTTTTTAGTTCATATGGAACCAAAAAAGTAGTTTTTTTCCAATTCTATGAAGAAAGTCATTGGTAGCTTAATGGGGATGGCATTGAATCTGTAATTACCTTTTCTTCCTATCCATGAGGATGGAATGTTATTCCATTTGTTTGTGTCCTCTTTTATTTTGTTGAGCAGTGGTTTGTAGTTCTCCTTGAAGAGGTCCTTAAATGTAAGACCTAACACCCTAAAAACCCTAGAAGAAAAGCTAGGCAATTCCATTCAGGACATAGGCATGGGCAAAGACTTCATAACTAAAACACCAAAGGCAATGACAACAAAAGCCAAAATAGACAAATCAGATCTAATTAAACTAAAGAGTTTCTGCACAGCAAAAGAAACTATCATCAGAGTAAACAGGCAACCTACAGAATGGGAGAAAATTTTTGCAATCTACCCATCTGACAAAGGGCTAATATCCAGAATCTACAAAAACTTAAACAAATTTACAAGAAAAAAACAAACAATACCATCAAAAAGTGGGCAAAGGATATGAACAGACACTTCTCAAAAGATGACATTTATGCAGCCAACAGACATATGAAAAACTGCTCATCATCACTGGTCATTAGAGAAGTGCAAATCAAAACCACGATGAGATATGATCTCACACCAGTTAGAATGGTGATCATTAAAAAGTCAGGAAACAACAGATGCTGGAGAGGCTGTGGAGACATAGGAACGTTTTTACACTGTTGGTGGGAGTGTAAATTAGTTCAACCATTGTGGAAGACACAGTGGCGATTCCTCAAAGATCTAGAACTAGAAATACCATTTGACCCAGTGATCCCATTACTGGGTATATACCCAAAGGAGTATAAATCATGCTACTATAAAGACACATGCACACTTAAGTTTATTGCAGCACTATTTACAATAGCAAAGACTTGGAACCAACCCACATGTCCATCAATGATAGACTGGATTAAGAAAATGTGGCACATACACACCATGGAATACTATGCAGCCATAAAAAAGATGAGTTCATGTCCTTTGCAGAGACATGGATGAAGCTGGAAACCATCAGTCTAAGCAAACTATCACAAGGACAGAAAACCAAACATTCATGTTCTCACTCATAGGTGGGAGTTGAATAATGAGAACACATAGACACAGGGTGGGGAACATCACACACTGAGGCCTGTCAGGGGATGGGGGACAGGAGGAGGGATAGCATTAGGGGAAATACCTAATGTGGATGACGAGTTGATGGGTGCAGCAAACCACCATGGCACATGTATACCTATGTAACAAACCAGCACATTGCACATGTGTACCCTAGAACTTAAAGTATAATTAAAAAAGCATAAATGTTACAAAACCACACATACACACACACACACACACACACACACACACACACACAAATACAGCACATGTACTAGAAAATCAAAATTTTTTTGTCTAAATGAGACAGATGATGTGGCTCCCTGTAGTCCCTGTACGTTCTTTAGAACTCAATTGTCTAGAAAAGAGAGAAAATGCATGTTTTCATAGAACAGTAAAACTTTAGCCTTTATTTACCCTATAACTTTGAGATCACCCACCCCAAAGCTTAATTTTAAAGATATGGAACCTGAGGCTTAGAGAGGTAAATGCAGCCTCAGAGTGATATCTAGGAAGCAACTACCACGCCATTTCCAGCTTGATTCAAATGTGGTAACTAATAGAACAAGCCAAAATAGTCCGTTGACCGTTCCTACCTCATCCAACTAGAAATAGCCCTCCAAAACAGCACTAATAAAAATCAAAATTAAAAGAACTCAAAACACATTATGAACTCAACGTGTCAAAAATGCTTTTGGAAGAAACATTGCAGGCATTGTATTGTCACCAAAAAGGATAAATTCTAAGATAGTTGTGAATCCTCTCAGGGGTTGACGCTTTAAAACAAGTAAAACATCAACTTTTAAAAGTACAATAAAAAGTGTCCTCCACAAATCATCATTGAAAATACGATGAGTACCTAACATTAGTTGTATGTATTCAAGCTTAAAAACCAAAGAATCCCAACTCCACACATACATTTCCATTTATGTAAGGTTGGGATAAAAGAGAACCTAAACACGTAAAGTATGTGGGAGCCTACGTCACTTGGTCCAGCCTCCAAATTTTGACCATGGAACTTTACCATGATTCCTGAAACAATACAGCTACACTGTCCAATATAGTAGCCACTAGCCACGTATGACCACTTAAATATAAATGTTAAAATATTAAACATTCAGTTCTTCAGTCATACTGGCCACATTTCAAGTGCTCAGTCACCACATGTGTCTAGTGGTTACCATATGGGACAGAGCAAATATAGAACATTTGCATCATCACAGAAAGTTTATTGGACATCATTGCTCAAGCAGATATTCTCTTACTATTCACCTTGCATTCTCCTTCCAGCTGGGCTCACACTTGCAATCCCAGCACTTTAGGAGGCTGAGGCAAGAGGATCACTTGAGCTTAGGAGTTAGAGGTTGCGGTGAGCTATGATCACGCCACTGCACTCCAGCCTGGGTAACAGAGCAAGACCCAGAGACCAGCCTCAGCAACAAAGTGAAGCCTCTGTCACTACAAAAAATAAATGAATAAAAAAATTAGACAGGTGCAGTGGTGTGTACCTGTGGTGCCATCTGCTTGGGAACTTGAGGCAGGAGGATCCCTTGAGCTCAGGAGTTAGAGGTTGCAGTGAGCTATGATCATGTCACTGCACCCCAACCAAGGTAACAGAGCAAGACCTTGTCTCAAAAACAACAAAAACAAAGCATCTCCTTCCTTCACTTCCTGAATTATCCAAATAATTTTGTAATAGCCTTGGTCCCAACTCTGCTGTATATTAGCAAGGTGACCTCAGATAAGTTACTTAACCTGTTGAGCTGGTTTGCTCATCTTTAATATCAGAATATTAATTCCATCCCTGTCTGGTTGTTGTGAGGCTCAAGTGAAAATATAACCATACAAATATAAAGGCTTATAATTCCTAGAGGTGCTTTTCTTTTCTTTCATTTTCCAGTGGCTCCCAAAGAAGAAAAAAAGAAAAATTTTAAAATATTTTGCACTTAAAATGTGGAGTAAAAATTGTAATTCAGGGAGGATAGAGGCTATGTAATAGAACAGACAAGTCAGGTCTCCCAACTTAGCTCCATATTTTTTCTAGGCTATGTGTCTGAGCTTTTACCTTACATAATGACTCGTCACAAAATTCGTAATAGATTCCAGTGTGTGCAACCATGGAAAATATGTCACTAGTTGTTTATCCAGAAGTGAAACTATTATATGTTTGTCGATCATAATAATTATGGCAATAATAGCTTACATTTATTGAATGCTGCTAGCATTTTGCTAAGTGCTTCATATGTATTAAGTCACAACTTCATTGTATCAACTCACAACAAACATACAGAATAAGTACTATTGTTATTACCATTTCACGTAGCAGGAAACTGAGTCTTAGAATCTTAAGAAATTTTAACAAAGGTCACAACTAGAGAAGGAAGATTTGCTGGCTTTTTCTTTCTTTTTTTTTTTTTTTTTTACTTTAACAACATTTTATCACAATATACATCAATACAGGAAAGTATACACCTTATGTATACTTTAATATACTTGTACACCTTGATGATTTTTCCATCAACTGGACAAACCCATGAAACCAGCACCCACATTAAGAGACAAAATATTTCCAGAACCTCAAAAGACCCCAGTACACTTCTTGCCTCTACCTTTGTGCAAAGGGTAACCATCATCCTGACTTGTAACACCATAAATTAGTTTCTACTGTTTTTTAACTTTATGTACATGGAATCATACTATATGTATCCTTTTGAGTCTGATTCATTTTCTTCATGTTTGTAAGATTTATTCATATCGTTGGGTGTAGTTATAGTTGATTCATTTTTGTTGCTGTACAGTACTTCATTGTGCAAATACACTATTTATTTACCTGTTTTACTAAATAAATATGACTGGTGAGCATTTGAGTTGTTTTTGTTTGGGGTCTTGCATTAGTTTCCTAGGGCTGCTGTTACAAAGCACCACAAACCAAGTGGCTTAAGCAACAGAAATGTATTGTCTCATAGTTCTGGAGGCTAGAAGTTCAAGATCAAGGTGTCAGCAGGGTTGATTCCTTTGAAGGGATGTAAGGAAAAATATGTTCCATGCCTCTCCCATAGTTTCTGGTGGTTTGCTGGCAATCTTTGGTATTCCTTGGCTTGTAAAAGTATCACCCTGACCTCTGTCTTCATCTTGATATGGCATTTTCTCTATGTACATTTCTATATCCAAATTTTCTCAATTTATAAGGTCACCAGTATAGTGGATTAGGGACCTACACTTCTCCTGTATGGCTTCATCTTAACTAATAAAACCTGCAACAACACCATTTCCAAACAAGATCACATTCTCAGGCCAGGACTTTAACCTATGAATTTGGAGGGTGGAGGGGACACAGTTCAACCCATAAGAGAGCTATTACAAACAATACTGCTAAGAATACTCTTGTACATGTTGTGGTGAATATATGCGCAATTTCTGATGAGTATATTCCTGCAAACGAATATAGTGTGTATATATACACACACACACAGACACATGTGTGTATATTCAGCTCTAGTAGATGCTGCTAAATGGTTTTGTAAAATGGTTATTCCAGTTTTTCCTCCCATCATCAATGTGTGGGAATTCCAGGTGAGCCACAGCTTCACAAACATTTTGTATTGTCTCTGTTTCTTATTTTAGCTATTCTGATGAGACTATAGTTGTATCTGGTTATTTTAATTTGGATTTTCCAGTGACTGTTAAACTCTTCTTTACATGCTTCTTGACCATCTGGAGGTCATCTTTGCCGACCTATTTATTTGTCTATTTTTGTATTGAGTCTCCTACTTTTTTTCTTGGATTTGCAGCAACACATTATTTTTCTGGAAATGGGTCCCTTGTTAGATATAGAAATGGAGGTAGAGATATTGACGTCCCTTTTCATTCTTCTTGGCTTTAGGAACCAGGCTTCAGGCGGATGGTCAGATGTGGTCGATTTGCCTCACTTTCTGCCTCTTTCTCTATGCCTGTGTGGAAAATGCCCAAGGTAGAAGAGGAAAAATCATACTACAAAATAGGGAGAGGAGGAATAAATTGGTACAGAACTGTCCATCAGCAGATGGTCTCTTTGAAGTTTTGTTTTATTTTGTTGGTTCTTTATTTGACCTTTAGTTTCAGGGAGTGTGTTTGTCCATGTGAACATCCCAGTGACTATCTGTCTCTTTCTTTTGAAGTTCCCTTCAGAACACTTCATCAGTTTTGCCTGCTCACCTCGTTTCTTTATAATTTTTTATCTGGGCTTGCTTCCCCTGCCGTCCAGCTCTGGCTGCAGAGGATTGGATGTTTCCACTTTCAATATCTAACATAAGACCTGCATAGAATAAACCCTGTTGTGGGAAGTCAGGGACCCCAAACGAAGGGACTGGCTGAAGCCATGGCAGAAGAACGTAAATTTGTGAAGATTTCATGGACATTTATTAGCTCCCCAAATTAATACTTTTGTAATTTCTTATGCCTGTCTTTACTGCAATCTCTGAACATAAATTGTGAAGATTTCATGGACACTTATCACCTCCCCAGTCAATACCCTTGTGATTTCCTATGCCTGTCTTTAATCTCTTAATCCTGTCATCTTCATAAGCTGAGGAGGATGTATGTCGCCTCAGGACCCTGTGATGATTGCATTAACTGCACAAATTGTTTGTAGAGCATGTGTGTTTGAACAATATGAAATCTGGGCACCTTGACAAAAGAACAGGATGACAACAATGTTCAGGGAACAAGGGAGATAACCTTAAACTCTGACTGCCGGTAAGCCAGGTGGAACAGAGCCATATTTCTCTTCTTTCAAAGGCAAATAGGAGAAATATCGCGGAATTGTTTTTCTCAGCAAGGAACATCCCTGAGAAAGAGAATGGCCCTTGAGGGTAGGCCTCTGAAATGGCTGCTTTGGGGACGGCTGTCTTTTACAGTCAAAGACAAAGGGATGAAATAAGCCCTGGTCTCCTGTAGTGCTCCCAGGCTTATTAGGATGAGGAAATTCCCCCCTAATAAATTTTGGTCAGACCGGTTGTCTGCTCTCAAACCCTGTCTCCTGATAAGATGTTATCAATGACAATACGTGCCCAAACCTTCATTAGCAATGTTAATTTCACCCCATCCTGTGGTCCTGTGATCTTGCCATGCCTCCATTTGCTTTGTGATATTTTATTACCTTGTGAAGCATGAGATCTCTGTGACCCACACCCTATTCGTACACTCCCTCCCCTTTTGAAAATTGCTAATAAAAACTTGCTGGTTTTACGGCTCAGGGAGCATCACGGAACCTGCCAATATGTGATGTCTCCCCTGGACACCCAGCTTTAAAATTTCTCTCTTTTGTACTCTTTCCCTTTATTTCTCAGACCAGCCAACGCTTAGGGAAATAGAAAAGAACCCACGCTGAATATCGGGGGTGGGGTTCCCCTGATAAAGGCCTCATTATTGATTTGTTGACTAAACTTGGTTGAAGTTTCCCTTCCATTGCTAGGTAGAAATAACCATAAGATGCTGTGTCATTTCTTAAGAATTTTTAATTTCAAGAAAGGAGTATTTCAGGAGGTTTAAAAAAAGTATCATACTTTGCAAACGAGGTTTAGAAAACTTCTGACAGTTCTCCACAAATTTTTCTCTGATTTTCTCTAAGTGTAAGTACAGGTCTCTAAATTTTTCCCTGATTTTTCTCTAAATGTCAATAGGTCTGACCACTTAAATGGTACCTCATTAATGACCTCCTTTTATTTATTATTACAGATAGTCTCTTGTGATCCTCAACCATATGTTGGTTCTATAATGAGCTAGAACTCTACTGAAGAGACTTTATGGGTGACTGTTTTACTCTGAAAAAATATAAATAACATAACATTTATGATTTTAACTATGTTTAAATGTACATTTTAGTGACATTAAGTACATTCACATTGTTATGCCACCGCGGCCACCACCACCACATCTCCAGAACTTTTTTATCATCCCAAAATGAAACTGTGTACCCATTAAACATTAGCTCCCCATTCCCATCTCCTTCCAACCTCTGGCAACCACCTTTCTACTTTCAGTCTTTATGACTGTCACACTTCTAGTTACCTTACATAACTGGAAGCAAGCAATATCTGTCCTTTTGTGTCTGGCTTATTTCATTTAGCATAATGTCTTTGGGGTTCTTCCATGTTATAGTATATGTCAAAATCCTATTGCTTTTTGTTTGTAGTATGTGTCAGAATTTCATTCCATGTTGTATTAAGTGTAAGAATTATTTGGTTAAATAATATACACTTGCATTATAAACCACATTCCCTTTATCCATTCATCCACAAATGAACATTGGGTTGTTTAAAATAACCTGAGTTATTTTATTTAATCTTCATAACTACTGCCCTTGGCAGAGCTGAATTTTAAAGTTGGTTCTGTTACTTACACAGCAGCTGGCCCTGGCCAAGTTGAATTTTCGCTTTGTATCTTAATTTCCTCATTGTAAAATGGAAGTGAAAATATCTACCTCACTGGACTGGAGTGAGGATTTAATAAAATAATGAGATACCTAGAATAAACCCTGCAAATAGTAGGTATCCAACAATTGGCAGCTAGAAACATGACTCCTGGCAAAAGAAGACAATTCAAGTCAGTTCCAGACATTTCAGGAGTCCAGACTAAGGTATGCAATGTGTCTCTTGCTTTATTAAAAGTCATCTTAGGTTGTGTATATGTGGCATGTCCTGAAGATGTTTTTAGCTTGCAAAATACTGAAATCAGTGAAGGAAGACAGGAATCATTTGTAAAACATGAGCTTTCTTTTCTACCCACAATCTATTTGATAACCTCAGAAAAGTCAAGTCAAAAAATTCAATTGAAGGAGTACCAATGATTTGTCTTTGGGGATAACTGTTTTACTTTGTTTATCTGAAAAATAAAATCATACCTTTAAGAATATAGACTTGATAATTCATTATAAATGAAAGCATCTTTAGACTCAACTAAAACTAATCTAATTATCAGGGTAAACATCTGGGAAAATAAATGGCCAAATCTTTTCAGCTGGATTTTTAATGAACTTTTACAACAAACTAGATTTAGATTGCCTCTAACTTTGGTTATTAATACAACCATAAATAACTTCTAAATATTCTTCATAATTTTAATAACTAAAGTTTTATAATAAACACTTTCCTGATAAAAGAAATTTTGAACATACAAAAGGTAGACAACAGATTTATTTCAGGTCTTTTTTTCTAAGCATAGTTTTTTGAGGGTAGGGGGAGATTAAACATAATGAACAATTCTCTATATTCAATTTTGTATCCTTTTTTCACTTAACTTTATAATATAATTACCTACATGGGATTTTTCCAAAGTGATGAGAAAATTTGTGAACACATTTTTAACAAGTGCTTAATCATTCTCTCTTAATCCTTCTCTAAGCAAATTATTTCAAGAGCAATAGTATAGCAAAGAAATTAAAGAAAGGATTGAAACAAATTTCTGGGTTCAAATTCTGACTTCCACCAGTTGCTAGCATAAACTTGAGGAAGTTACTATTTCTCTGTGTCTCAGATTCTTCGTTGAAAAATGAGAATGTTAATGGTATACCTAGCTTTTAGGGTTGGTATGGGGTTAATGTGTTAAAACATATAAAATACTTAGAATAGTGCCTCACATATGGTAAGCATTCTATAAATGTTAACTTATCATTAGCTATTTAAAATCCTTGGTTTGACATGTAAATAATGAAATCTTAAAAGAAGGTAGATTAATAATGAACTAACTGCACTTAAAATCTATATCGTTATTGTTGTGGACTGAATTGCATCCCCTTAAAATTCATGTGTTGAAACCTTAACCCCTGAGTGACTGTATTCGAGGATAGGGCGTTTAAGCAAGGCAATTAAGTTTAAGTGAGGTCACAAGGATGGGGCGCTAATCTGATAAGATTGTTGTCTTTATAGGATAAGGAAGAGACACCAGAGATCTCTCTTTCTGCATGCATACACAGAAGAAAGGCCATATTAGGACACGGTGAAAAGATGGTCATCTACAAGCCAGGAAGAGAGGCCTTATCAGATCACCAATGCTGATCGCAACTGGATCTTGTACTTCTAGCCTCCAGAACTGTAAGAAATAGATTTATGTTGCTTAAACCACCCAGTCTGTGGTGTTTTCTTATGGAAGCTCTTCAAACGAATACAGTTGTTTATAGATAACTTATTTATAATGCTTTTTCAGTTTAAGTTTTAACATCAAGAAAGTATTTGATGTCAAGTAGTATAACTACTAATCCCTGATTTTTTCATTTATGGACTAACCTTTTTATTTTATTTTCCACTTGTCAAAGGATGTATATCTTAACTGAAAAACATAATTTGTCAAGGCCGGGTGTGGTGGCTCACACCTATAAATCCCAGCACTTTGGGAGGTCGAGGTGGGTGGATCACCTGAGGTTGGGAGTTCGAGACCAGCCTAACCAACATGGAGAAACCCTGTCTACTAAAAATACAAAATTAGCTGGATGTGGTGGCACATGCCTGTAATCCCAGCTACTCAGGAAACTGAGGCAGGAGAATCGCTTGAACCCAGGAGGTGAAGGTTGCAGTGAGCCGAGATTGCGCCATTGCACTCCAGCCTGGGCAAGAAGAGTGAAATTCTGTCTCAAACAAACAAACAAACAAACAAAAAACATAATTTGTCAAATCTTCTAAAGGAAAGTGCTTAAACATATAAATGATAATCAGTAGATTTAAATGTTAATTTCCCAGTTGCATTAACCACTCAACAGTTGTGTTAGCCACTTGGTTGCACTAGTCAGTTTAATAGCCATATGTGATTAGTGGCTACCATATTAGACAGAGCAGATATAGTAAATTTCCATCATTGCAGGAAGTTACGTTGTACAGAACTGCACTATGTCTGTAGCCAGAGAGTGGCATGCTTGGATTATGCGTCAATTCAAGAGCAGTGTGTTTTTGTCACAATTTTGTGCAACTCATTATGCAATATTTAGACATTAAAAATTGTTTCTAGCTAGGCATGATGGTACACACCAGCAGTCCCAGCTACTTGGGAGGCAGAGGCAGGAGGATTGTTTAAGCCTAGAGTTCAAGTCTATCCTGGGGATGGAAGGAAGGAAGAGAGGGAGAGACAGAGGGAGAGAAGAGAAAAACATTGTTTCTAGTATGAGCCAAGCTTAATATCATTTGGGAATAATCAATCATCTATGGTAAGAATAAAATATGAGAAAAGCAATATGTGAGTATAATATACAGATCTTATTTTACATTTTTCTTTTCTGCATTAAGGAAAAACAACTCTCAATATACTTACCAATGTAATCTTTTCAAATAATTAAAAATTAAGTGGATTTAATACAGCTTTTTTTTTTAAAAAAAGTCTTTAAAATTAAAAATCATAATTTGCCCCAGCTACTCAAGAGGCTGAGGCAGGAAAATCACTTGAACCCAGGAGGTGGAGCTTGCAGTGAGCTGATATTGTGCCACTGCACTCAAGCCTGGTCAACAGAGTGAGACTCCGTCTCAAAAAAATAAAAAATAAAATAAAGTTTTAAAAAAAGATTATAATTTGCTCAGAAGTAGAGAGACCAGTATAATAAACCTCCATGAATCTATCACTCAGTTTCAATGATTATCAACTGATTACCAATCTTGTTTCATCTATAACCTCCCTCTTCTCACCACCTATCCTCTACTGTATTGTTTTGAAGCAAATCTAAGACATGATATAATTTTGTCTGTAAACATTTTAGTATGTGTTGTGGTCTGAATAGTTGTGCCTCCCCAAAATTCATATGTTGATATCCTAACACCCAGTGTGATGATATTAGGAAATGAGACCTTTGGGAGGTGATTAGGTCCTGGCGGAACTCTCATGAATGGATTAGTGCCCTTATAAAAGGGACCCTAGACAGCTCTCTTGCTTTCTTTCTGCCATGTAATAATATAATGAAAAGTCTGGAACCAGGAAGAGTGTCCTCACCAGAACCCAAACATTTTGGCAGTCTGATTTTTGTATTTCCAGCCTCTGGAACTGTGAGAAATAAATATCTGTTGTTTAAACCAGGAGTCCTCAAACCCTAGGCCACGGACTGGTACTGGTCCATGGCCTGTTAGGAACTGAGCCACACAGCCTGAGGTGAGCGGTGGGCAAGCGAGCATTACTGCCTGAGCTCCATTGGATTTTCATAGGAGCACGAACCCTATTGTGAACTGCGCATGCAAGAAATCTAGGTTCCACACTCCTTATGAGCATCTAATACCGGGATGATCTGAGGTGGAACAGTTTCATCCCCAACTATCTCCTCACCCGCCACTCTCTGTGAAAACATTGTCTTCTACAAAACTGGTCCCTGGTGCCAAAAAGGTTGGAGACTGCTGATTTAAACCACACAGTCTATGGTACTTTGTTACACAGCCCAAACTAAGACAGCACATACCACTAAAATATAAGAACATTTTTAAACATAATCACAATATCCATTATCATAGCTTGAAAAAAAGCGTAAACAGTAATTCTTAATATTATCAAATATATAGTCATTAAATGTGACCTTTTTTAAAAACAAAAACACTTAGTTTTTTTGACTTTACCACAAAATTTCAAGGTTGGGAAGTACCTGTGATTATGTCATCAGTTTAAGGTCACTGATCATCTGATGTTGGAAACACTATAGATCTGGAACTTAAAAGTTGAAGGGGAAAAAAAAGAAACGCTATAGATCAGTATTCAGGAAATGAAAGCAGTATGTTTTATCTATCATTTGCTAATAACAACAAAATGCTTCAGAAGCAAACTAAAATATTATCAGTAGAAACAAAAGTACTTTAAGCTATCCAATTAATCAATTTAGGTTAAATAATCCTAGTAATAAAAACAAGTCACCCCCTCACACCCATTAGGATAACAACTGAAAAAAAAAAAACCAAAAACAGAAAAATAACAAGTATTAATGGGGATTTGGAGAAATTGGAACGCTTGTACATTGTTGGTGGGAATGTAAAATGGTATAGCCATTGTGGAAAATAGTATGGCCATTTCTAAAAAACTAATATGGTAATAGAATTACCACATAATCTAGCAATTTATTAATAATTTCTGGGTATATAGCCCCCAAAAATGAACACAGGGTCTAGAAGAGATATTTGTACACCCATGTTCATAGTAGCATTATTCAAAATTGCTAAAACATGAAAGAAAACCAAGTGTCTTTCATGGATGAATGAATAAGCAAAACGTGGTATATACTTAGAACATTATTACTCAGAAGGAAATTTTGTCACATGCTACAAGATGGATGAACATTGAGGACATGATGATAAGTGAAATAATTCAATCGCAGACAAATGATTCCACCTATATGAGGTACTTAGAGTAGTAAAAATCATAGAGACAGAAAGTAGAAGGGTGGATGCCAGGGACTGTAGGATGGGGAAAATAGGGGTTATTATTTAATGGGTAAAGTTTCTGTTTTGCAAGATGAAAAGAGTTCTGGAGATGGATGGTGATGACAGTTGTACAATAATATGAATGTACCTAATACTACTGAATTCTACACTTAAAAACAGTTAAAATGGTAAATTTTGTGTTATGTGTATTACCACAGTAAAAAAAATTGGAGGGAAAAATAATATTATCCTATTTGCAACAGAAGACAAATCTTGTGCATAAAGAGTGATACAAGATAGATTAATACATATTTTGCACATGTGCTTGCAAATCCAACATACATACACCATACACAAGTGATCCCTGTATACCTTGAAGAAAGATAATATTATTTACATCATTTTTGCTTCAAGATTTTATAATCTACAAGCCAGGATACTGGTACCAAAACAGAGATATAGACCAATGGAACAGAACAGAGACCTCAGAAATAACACTACACATATACAACCATCTGATCTTTGACAAACCTTACAAAAACAAGCAATGGGGAAAGGATTCCCTATTTAATAAATGGTGCTGGGAAAACTGGCTAGTCATAAACAGAAAACTGACTGGACCCCTTCCTTACACCTTATACAAAAGTTAACTCAAGATAGATTAGAGGCTTCCATGTAAAACCCCAAACCATAAAAACCCTAGAAGAAAACCTAGACAGTACCATTCAGGACATAGGCATGGGCAAATACTTCATGACTAAAACACCAAAAGCAATTGCAACAAAAGCCAAAATTGACAAATGGGATCTAATTAAAGAGTTCCTGCACAGCAAAAGAAACTATCATCAAAGTGAACAGGCAACCTACAGAATGGGAGAAAATTTTTGCGATCTACCCATTTGACAAAGGTCTAATATCCAGAATCTGTAAGGAACTTAAACAAATTTACAGGAAAAAAAACCATCAAAAAGTGGATGAAGGATATGAACAGACACTTCTCAAAATATGACATTTATGCGGCCAACAAACATGAAAAAAGTTCATCATCACTGGTCATTAAAGAAAGGCAAATCAAAACCACAATGAAATACCATCTCACACCAATCAGAATGGTGATTATTAAAGTCAAGAAACAACAGATGCTGGAGAGGCTGTGGAGAAATAGGAACGCTTTTATACTGTTGGTGGGAGTGTAAATTAGTTCAACCATTGTGGAAGACAGTGTGGCAATTTATCAAGGATCTAGAACCAGGAATACCATTTGACCCAGTCATCCCATTACTGGGTATATACCCAAAGGATGATAAATCATGCTATTATAAAGATACATGCACAGGTATGTTTACTGCGGCACTATTCACAATAGCAAAGACTTGGGACCAACCCAAATGTCCATCAATGATAGACTGGATAAAGAAAATGTGGCACATATACACCATGGAATACTATGCAGCCATAAAAAGGAATGAGTTCATGTCCTTTGCAGGGACATGGATGAAGCTGGATTTCAGCAAACTAACAAAAGAACAGAAAAACAAACATCACATGTTCTCACTCATAAGTGGGAGTTGAACAATGAGATCACATGGACACAGGGAGGGGAACATCACACACCAGGTTCTGTCGCGGGGTAGGGGGCAAGTATAGGGAGAGAATTAGGACAAATGCCTAATGCATGTGGGACTTAAAACCTAGATGATGGGTTGGTAGGTGCAGCAAACCACCATGCCACATGTATACCTATGTAACAAACCTGCACGTTCTGCACATGTATCCCAGAGCTTAAAGTAAAATTTAAGGCCAGGCACGGTGGCTCACACCTGTAATCCCAGCACTTGGGGAGGCCAAGTTGGGTGGATCACAAGGTCAGGAGTTCAAGTCCAGCCTGGCCAAGATTGTGAAACCCCATCTCTACTAAAAATACAAAAATTAGCTGGGTGTGGTGGCAGGCACCTGTAATTTTAGCTACTCAGGAGGCTGAGCCAAAGAATTGCTTGAACCCGGGAGGCCAAGGTTGCAGTGAGCCAAGATCGTGCCACTGCACTCCAGCCTGGGCAACAGAGCGAGACTCCATCTCAAAAAGAAAAAAAAAAAAGGAAAATTTGGTAGCCATTGTAGGACTTTACAGGGAAGAGAAAGATAAACAAAGGAAACGTGAGAGAGAGAACCAAGGGTACAAAACAAAACAGGAAACAGTTAAATACACTTCCAGTTGGTTTTAATGAGATGTATGTGTAAACCTGAGTCACGTGTTTTTGTTTTTTGTGTTTTGTTTTGTTTTGTTTTGTTTTAGTTTTGAGACAGGGCCTCACTCTGTCGCCCAGGCTGGAGTGCAGTGGTGCAGTCTTGGCTCACTGCAGCCTCTGCCTCTCGGGTTCAAGCAATTCTCCTGCCTCACCCTCCCGAATAGCTGGGATTACAGGTGTCCCCCACTGTGCCTGGATAATTTTTGGTTTTTCAGTAGAAACAGGGTTTCACCATGTTGACCAAAATAATTTCGAACTCCTGACCTCAGATGATCTGCCTGCCTCAGCTTCCCAAAGTGCTGGGATTACAGGTGTGAGCCACCGCGCCCAGCCCTGAATTACATTTTATATTTTAATTTTTTTTAAAGTGCTGGCATTTGTAAAATTGATTATATGAACTTCGAAATTCTATCCACTTCTAAATCTATGCCCTAAGTTTCAGTTGCCTTTAGAAATTTTAATTTACATTCCAACACTTCTTCCCTCAGATATAACTTGTTGACTTTTAAATATATGTGTGTGTGTGTATATATGTGTATATATATGTGTGTGTGTGTGTGTGTGTGTGTGTATATATTTTATTTTATTTTTGACAGAGTCTGGCTCTGTTACCAGGCTGGAGTGCAGCCGTGCCATCTCGGCTCACTGCAACCTCCGCCTCCTGAGATCAAGCGATCCTCCTACCTCAGCCTCCCAAGTAGCTGGGACTACAGACATGCACCACCAGCCCAGCTGATATTTGTATCTTTAGTAGAGACAGGGTTTCACCATGTTGGCCAGGATGGTCTCAATCTCTTGACCTCGTGATCTGCCGCCTCAGCCTCCCAAAGTACCGGGATTACAGGTGTGAGCCACTACCCCCTGCCTTAAATATTTTTTAATTTAATCATTAAATGGTTCATCTGGGCATCCTTTCTTTTAACGAGCAGCTACAACAGTCTATTAAATATTACGACCTTGTGGTATACAGTGAGGGCCACGAAAATGAATCAGATACCTTGTCTGTTCTCAAGGAGCTCACTATTGGTAGTAAGGGCAGACAGGCATATGAGTAATTCCTGTGTCTTAAAGGATAAGGAAGAGCGGGGTTAAGAGGTAGACTAAAGGTTTTCCAAGTAGAAGCAGCTTTGACGTTGCACAAGTAAAACCTGAGAAGCGAGAAGGTGCAGTGCCTGGAGAAATTGCAGGTGATTAAGTATTCTTGGGGGGTGGGGAGTGATGAATGATTGGGGTGCACAGTTAGGAGTGGCATAAAAAGGAGCTCTGCTTGGCATGCCAAGGAATTTGGATTGTATCCTGAAGGCAAAGAGAAATCCTTTAAGGACTCAAATTAGGAATGTGACAAGATGTATGAATTTATGACGTTCAAATTGAGGATCAGTTGGAAGTGTGTTGCAGGAGAGTAGAGGCATGTAAGGCATGGTAGGGCAACTGAAAGAGAGCTACAGTATCCCCAGCAGGAGTCATGCTTGCCTGAGCCAAAGCAGAGCCAGTGGGCACTCAAAGGCAGAGACAGAGCCCAAAGGGATTAAGGAGGTAGAACTGGCTAGGCATAGGAGGGTCCTTCCCTAGGATTTAGTAGGTCTGGAGAAGGACCTTGAACAAATAGTTTAAATAAATTTCCCAGGTAATGCTGATGATTAGTCAGGTTTGGGACCCACCAGTGCAGACTGCTTCTCAAAGAGCTTGAGTGTCCAAGAAAAGGGGAAAGAGTGACAGAAAGCCAAGAGGACCTTTGGTTAAACATCAAAGAGCCTGGATTGTTCATGTGCCAAAGAAAAAGAAGCAGAAGGGAGTGAGAAGTTGGAGATGAAGCTATATCCCTGAGTTGCTAAGTTTCTGGAATCCATGCAGTGGAAAGATTTTCTCTCTGTCTCTCTCTCTCTCTCTCTCTCTCACTCTCGTTGTCGCGCGCTCTCTCTCTCTCTCTCTTTCGATGGAGTTTGGCTCTTGTCACCCAGGCTGGAGTACAATGGCACAGTCTCCTTTCACTGCAACCTCCGCCTCCTGAGTTCAAGCGATTCTCCTGCCTCAGCCTCCCGAGTAGCTGGGATTACAGGTGCCCACCACCACGACCGTCTACTTTTTTGTATTTTTAGTAGAGATGGGGTTTCACCATGTTGGTTAGGCTGGTCTTGAACTCCTGACCTCAGGTGATCCACCTGCCTCAGCCTCCCAAAGTGCTGGGATTAGAGGCGTGAGCCACTGCGCCTGGCCCAGAGGAAAGACTTTCAACAGGAAGAGGACCTCAGATCTGAGACAAGAAGGAATGACTCAAGGATAGGAAAACAGACACGGACATTTGAGGAGGGAGGGATAGGGAACAGTCTGAGGGAATTCTACCTAAGCTGTCCCTGCTTCCCTTTTTCCCTTTTCTGAGAAAGCTAAGATGTTTGAGAAAACTATAAAGGTCATGGAGAAGATGAGAGGGGGCTCATAAAAGACAGAGAAAAGTTCTATTACTAAGCCAGCAGAGTGGCACACGTATATAGTCCCAGCTACTCCAGAGTCTGAGGCAGGAAGGATCTCTTGCGGCCAAGAGCTTGAGTGCAGCTGGAGCAACATAGCAAGATCTCTGTGTCTTATAAAAAAACAAAAAGGTGAGGTAATGTCCTGCTGAGGTAAGGAACTTTATATTAGTCATGGTACCAGTAGGCACAATTGTGTGATTTTCTTCGTGTAAGTTCACCCAATTCAGCAAATAAAAATTCAGTTCACCAGCTAAATTTGAATTTCAGATAAACAATGAATAATTTTTTTAGTATAAGTATGTCCTATGCAATACTGCAGACATAAACTAAAAAAAAATCCTTAGTTATTTGAAATTCAAATGTAACTGGGCATGCTGTATTTTATCTGGCAACTTTATACGAGAACTTGAAAAATCAGATGTGAGGATTATGACTTAATACTTAAAGTTGGAATTTACTATGCAAATCATCTTCGTTTATTAATGTTTATTTATTTGCAAGCATGATTCACTGCTAGCAGACAGGGCCATGAGCACACACTCATAACATGGCAACAAACCGAAGCAGTACTGATTAGATCACAAAAGCTGAGCTGCATCACTCCTCCTACTTCTGTCTCATTTCCCAAGACATCCACCTTCACCTCTGACCCCAGAAATCAGCATTTTCTATCCCAGTCTGCCTTGACCATGCTGGGGTCCTTCAAGGCCATATCTCTGTGTTTATCATTAAGCTTTAATTCTCACAAGAATTATAATATTCCTCTCCAAAAACACCTCATCTTCATGACTTCTTTTATGTAAAATGTAAGATGTTGCAAAGGAAAAGGTACATTTTTCATATTTCATTCTATATCACATTCTAGTCCTTAGAACATTCTCATGAGAAAAGTGTGTTAATTATCAGATCATATTTTTTCTAGGCTAATTATTAGTGATGTAATTTTTAAATGATTAGATCAAGGAAAGAGTTGATCCTCACATATAGGCTGGCTTCATCCCTTATATATATTGTATCAATTTGGAGATATCCTATGATCCTTCAACTTACAGAATGACAAAATACATATATATATGTACATACTTGTGTACTAAATGCAAAACATAAATGACTGGCCACCTGTTTTACTTTCAGAACTCAAAAATCTTAGTTTTGTACCTTGAGGTTGATTACCCTCATACAAACAAACTTTAAGAAAATCTGCATTCTACTGGCTTCGGCATATCTTTCACAGGGGAAAAACTGAAGAAAACTTAATTTTGGAGCTATGCTTTGATCAATTAAACCATTATTGTGATGACAATGTTAGAGTCCTAATTTACAGTTATGAAAGAGACAAGCTGTCAAACCAATATTGATTCTCTTCTTCTATATGATCAGCTGAACAGCCTTTTCACAACCTCCATGGCAGCTGAACACGAAACTTCCAGACAGGCTTCTTAAGAGAAGCATAGCCAGATTGCACAAACTCTTTTATACTTTTGTCTCTTTCCCTTGCTTCTTACCTGGAACTCAAACATGGTGGCTGGAGCTCCAGCAACCAATTTGGACCATGAGAAAACCTTAAAGATAGAAGCACACTACAAATTACACAGTAGGAATATAAGAAGAGACTGGGTCTCTGATAAGTATGGTACTACCCTATGGGGTACAGATCCATTAACCCTCAAATTTCTTTTACTTGAGACAAAAACAGTTAAAGATCACGTTATTTTTGTTGTTTGTTACTAGCTACCAATGTAAGTTCCAACTGACACAGCTGTTAATGGTAAATTTAAAAAGATGAGTATTGCTTGGCTTAGTAATAACAGTAAAGCTTATTGAGTGTTTACTGTGTGCCAACCTCTGACATACTTTCTAAAGGTTGTCTTATTTAATGATCACAATAACTCCATAAGGTAGATACTGTATTTAGTTCATCTTTCATATGAGAAAACTGAGCTTAGGAGTAACTTGCTCAAGGCTATAGCACTAGGAGGTGGTGGTGTTGAACTCAAACCCAGACAAGGTTCCATAAGAGCCCTGGCTCTTAACTTCTCAGAGATGGAAAGAATAACATTTTCAATGTCAGAAAGCAAAGCACATTTTACAATGTTTAATAGATCAGCCATTCATTTGTGAAAATGTTGTTGAGTATTTTTAATGAGCCTTACTTGTTAGTAGAAACTGATTATGTAGAAATGAATAAGACATGTGTCCCATCTTTGTAGCTCCTGGTTTAGGGGAGAGAATGGTTAGGAAATATTTCTTATGTCACTAACATCTACCTCAGCACCATAGGAAAAGTAAAAAAAAAAAAAAATTTATTGAATATCTCTAAAATTCTACTTTAATAATCTTAAGTAAATTATGAGATAGGGAAAGTTTTCTTCAGGGCCCTCACAACCCTCATCAGTCCTATCCCCAGCTTTAGTTATAGGCAGGGCTATTGCATACAGTTTTGCAAGATTACGCAATGCTGGATTCTGGGGAGAGCTGTTCATATCCATTGTCTTCATTGAATTTTGGTATTTATCACCGTGATGTTCTGGGTGATGGCAGTAAAATGTCTTGAGAAAGGGTGTTTTTTGTTGTTTGTTTTTCTTTTTTTTTTTTTTTTTTTCCCGAATTTGCACAAGGACACTCTTTGGACTAGTGGCAAGTCTGGTTATATGCTTCTGCTTCCCACTTCAGGCACTCTGGCTTGTGATTTTCCACTGAAAGCGCCCCAACATCCCTAACCCAGTCCTATTCCAACCTGAACGCAACAAGCTCTGTTTCAGAGAACTTACGATGTATTGGAATTAACTCTCTCATCTGACAAGTCAATGAAGTCCATAAACTCAATTAATAAAAGTAGAAATTAGTCTGTATTCTTGGTTTTCTCTCTTGTCAAGACACACTTGCATAGTCAAAGTCTTAATTCAGAGGGATGTGTGTCTGAGAGAAAGAGAACTCTTAGTGAAGTACTGTAATAACAATTTTAAAATTATGGTAGTCCTGTAATCCCTTGCCCAATTCCGTCTCATTCCCCAGAGGAAAGTATTTTCAACTGTGACCTGAGAGACCAAAATAGATGCCCCTTTATCAACTAAGATGAACTCTAAGGTTAAGGAAATGGAAGATACCTATGGGTGGAAGATTCAGGGCCCCGCTGGCATGGCAGATTTCTAAATTCCTAGGGCTACAAGAAGAACCACATTCTTGCTGAATTCCATATAGCGGCCAGGCGCAGTTGCTCATGCCTATAATCCCAGCACTTTGGGAGGCCGAGGTGGTCAGATCACTTGAGGTCAGGAGTTCAAGATCAGTCTGACCAATATTGTGAAACCCCACCTCTAGTAAAAATACAAAAATTAGCTGGGCCTGGTGGCAGGCACCTGTAATCCTAGCTACTCAGGAGGCTGAGGCAGGAGAATCGATTAAAAGTAGGAGGCAGAGGTTTCAGGTAGCCAAGATCGTGCCACTGCAACAGAGCAAGACTCCATCTCAAAAAAAATAAAAAATAAAAATAAAAATAAAAATGTCATATAGCTCCTATCAGACCCCTCCTAACTCTGATTTACAACACAGACCACTACAACACTGATTGGACAGAGGACTGGCCTTACAAACATTCTTTTCTAATAAGAAACTGCAAACCTTGAACCTGTTTTAGCCAGCTTAGAGGCTGAGCACAAATTGTCTTTGTGTCTAATAGTTCACCTTTTGACATAAACAGCCAAATTTGACTTCGTTTTAATGCTAAAACCCCACCCAAAGTGAATATGGCATGTATGTTACATCTATGTTTACCTATTGCACATGTGTTTGGCTTCTCTCATAAATATGTGTAGCTTTTCCCCCTAAATCTGTTAAATATGTATAGATGTACTGTGTAATATGGGCACTCTGAGGCATCAAAACCAAACCCACGCTTCCCTTCTCAAAGAGAGACCACCTTTAGTACACGCTGGAGACTCTCTCTTTCTGGTTTGCAAGCTGATATTGCTAATAAAGCTCTTCTTTCTGCTATTTAGCCAAAAGACTTTGGATGACACAACTCATATGGGGTTGTTTTGGTATTTACCTCCATATTTCCAAACAATCTGCATATACTGGTATGTCTTGTTTATCAATTTCAAATTTATTAATATCCTATTAATAATAAATATGGATGTACATCTCATATACCACCAATCCCACTTTCCTTGTATCTCTCACTCTCCCGAGATAGTTAATTCAATACTTCTCAGAGATAGAAGGAATAACATTTTTAGTGACAGAAAGCAAGGAGGATTTTACAAATTTAATAGATCAGTCATTCATTTGTGAAAACTGTCATTGAGCGTTTATTATGAACCTTGCTCATTAATAGAAGCTGATTATGTAGAAATGAGTAAGACATATCCCATCTTTGGGATTTTTAGCTATGCCAGTATTCAGTGTTGACGTTTTTATGAGTGGTAAATATTGACCCTTCAGAGCCAAGTTCTTTCCTATAAAACATTGTTTTTCCTAGTGTTAATAATTGCCGCATTTTGTCATTTCTTAACATTAATAACTGCCTCATTCCTCAATTTCTCATGGAAAATTTTTATACATGCTCCATCACATCTCTCAACTATTTCTCAATATTTTTCAAGTGCTCAGATATATCAGATAATCTGTCAATCCTATTTTTTCCTGGAGGCTCTTCCCAGCCCTCCTGCTCCAATCTTGAGTTATTGATTTCTGGTTTGTTACACAGCAGTCATGTAGGATGCCCTTTTGCTATTACATGAGAATATCCTTTGCCTCCTGCCTGCATTAGATCTCTTTCTTCTTGTGGATCCTGGAGTCCTCTGTCATGGATACTCCCTCTTCTGTTGGCATATATTCTCCAGTTGTTTCCTACAACAGTTATATGTTTGAATTATATGTCTTCGAATGTCTTTATTTACCCTCATACTTGACCATTAATTTGTCTAGGGGAAAATAATTGTCTCACAAACATTTGAAGTATGGCTTCATTTTCCTCTAGCATCCTCTAGGATGCCAAATTGCTGCTAGCACACTTTGATGCCATGTGGATTTCTCTTCCCTTGCATGTGGACTAATTTTAAAGTCATTTTCAAGATTTGTTCATCTTTGGTGTTCTGAAATTTCATGACAATATGCCTTGGTGTGGATCTTTTTAAATTTACTCTGCTGATATCAGTGGCCTTTCAATCTGTAGGCTCATGGCCTCAGTTCCAAGTAATTTTTTCTGCTTTTCTGGACTCCCCTCACTTCAGATGTTCTTACAGTTTGATCATTAGAATCTATTATGTTTTCTCTAAGAATGCCTTTTTGTTTTTTGGTCTTTTTTCTTCTGTTTCTCTGGGAGATTTGATTAACTTTATCTTTAATCTCTTCTATGAAAGGTTTTCTTTTTTATATTATACTTGTAATTTCTGAGCACTCTTTGTTATTTTTCATTTTATCCTGTGTCTTTGTTTTTTATGGATGCAATATCTTGTGGAAGGAAAGGTATATAACAGGATATGGTATTCGGGGATCAGGTTGGGAAAAGATGGTTGGCAGCCTTCTTTAGAGAAATCTGAGGACTTAAAACACTATAACACTTTCTATGAAAATACCAGGAATAACATAGAATCAGACTTCTCACTTCTCAAAGTGGCTTCAGGACTGTGCTTATTTAACGCTGTGGAATAATGATACATTTTTCATTTAGATATAAGACAAATCCATAGATTAGGTTACAACAGGCATTAGATACTCTGATGGACTGGATAATGATTTCTAACCAAATAAAATTATTTTCCTAGTATTGGGCTCTCACCAATAACAAACAATCCAGTCAAATTTCAATTTGTCTTCCAATTTTCTGGCTGCAGGATTCCTTAGGTTCAGAAATAATTCAGACAGCTTTGCAGGGGAGAGAAAAATGGCTCCCCTCCATCCTTGTAGGTTCTTTGGCTGGGCTACAAATTAAGTTGACATAAGACAGATTAACTGAAGAAAAACCATTTTAGTTATGTGCATATGCATGGGAGTCCCAGAAAACATGAGACTTGAAGAAAGGCCAGATGATTGAAGTTTATATAGCATCCTGGGGCTTCTTGTGGTAGGAGTCACCAAGTTATGGAAGGCTGATGGGGGAAAATGTATGGTAAATGAAGTTTGTCTTGCTATGCAGATAAAAGTCTCTCGAGTAATAAAAGTTGTATGGAGCAGCCCTCTTCCTGATACCAATATTTTTGATAACTTAGATTTGTTTTATAGATGTAAATTTCTCTTACACAAGGGGAGCTTTTCAGAGCTACTCCTGTGTCTGTAGATTCTCAGAATAACTAGCTCAAAATATTCCAAAGAAGCATATTTTGGCATGGCATATTATTGTCTCCTCCAGTCATATTTTGGGATGGTATGTCTGAGTCCCAACAATGTCATAGAGATTATAGATATTTGCTCAGTTTTCTCAGTTTCAAGAGACACCTAAATGCACAATAATAATTGAGATTCACAACTTTATCACACTGAATGATTTTCCTCAGTTTCTTGTTTATGACTCTTATAACTGGGCAAATCTTATGCTCTGTAGTTTGCTTAGGTTTTTTGTTTTGTTTTTTGTTTTCAGATCTGTCTTAAAAGAACAACCAAGTAGGCAAAACTCTTTGTACCTTATCTAGTCGTCAAGTTAAACTTGATTAGTATCTCTCTCTTTCTCTTTCCCTAAAAGATCTAACTGTATTAATTTCCCTTTATGAAGTTCTACACCAGCTTGATCTGGGACAAACATCACAGCTTTATTCCAGCTAATGGACCAAAGTTTTTATACAGGTGGAACGGCATTAACGTGAAGATTAGTGGCAACTGGAGTGTTGTTTAAGAAGAATAAGGGAAAGACAGTCCAACCTTTTCCTTTGAAGACGATGGAGGCTGTCATGTGCTGATAGTGTAGATGCAGATCTCAGGTCTGTCTTTCGAAGTGGCTGAGCCATTTCCTCTCTTGCTGAAGAGAGTCTCTGCCCTGAGTCACCACCCTGTTGTTGCTAGGGGCTTGTTAGCTGCGTGGTAACACTCTCCACCACCACCTCCCACATGCTGAGTTCTGGGGAAAGGCCCCAGTTTTCAGCTCTGCTGAGGTGGTTTGTGACTCATCTTCTTTTCTCTTTAGTGACCTTTTAAAGGTCATTTCTCTTGTAGGACTTTTTTTTTTTTTAAATTTATTTGAACACAAGCAACAGTGGTCTAAAACCGATAAATTCATTTTGCATACCATTTATATAAAATTGGCTTTCTATTCTGCTTCAGATAAAATATTTAGTTTCCATTAGGGAAAAAACAGTGCAGGATGATCTTATTTCCTATGGGACAGTCAAGATTATATTTCCAAAAAATGTTATCAGTAAGTGTCCAAAACAAGGTAAAGAGCCACAATCCTAAGAGTCTTATTTAGAACCTGTTTATTCCTAGCTTTACATACAATACCTTCCCTGGAATGAATAGGATTGCCAGTGCAAGCAAAGTTGAAGCATCCAATCTTTGCAATATTTTGCAATAGTAAGTAATTTTTTAAAATCTTTTTAAAAATTTTGTATAAATTTAAGGGGTACAAGTGCAGTTTCATTACATGGATATATTACATAGTGGTCAAGTCTGGGCTTTAAGTGTAATGATCACCTGAATAATGTACATTGTGTCCACCAAGTAATTTCTCAACCATAACTTCTCTCCCACCCTCCCACCCTTCCAGGTCTCCAAGATCTGTTACTCCACGCTCTATGTCCGTGTGTATAAATTATTTAGTTCCCACTTATGAGTAAGAACAAGCAACATTTGATTTGTTTTATTTAAGAATTTAATCCTACTGTATATGTTTCTTTGTTTTATTTTATTGTTATAGTTTAAAGATGTTATCATAGTTAAATATCCTCCACCTTTTAGAATTGAAAACCTCCTTGCCAATATTTCATAAGTCAGAATTCTTGGCATGCCGATTAACAATTTAACTCCCCATACAGAGGAGAATATATATGGATGAGATATGGAAGATGTGCCTTTGCTATGCACTTAACTCTTATCCCTAGGAACCAACTGGGCTAGGAAAGTATAAGCAGCTCATTTGTGTTGGAATATAAAGTGTGAAGGTGAGAACAGTCGGTGATATAAGAGAGACAGCATTAAGGAGCTTACATTTTTGTCATTTCATTTTGAAATTTATATTCTCAAATTTAGGAAATTGGTAAAGTTCAGAGGAAAAACATGTAAGACTTTTATGTAATTCAAGAGAGTTAAAAACTACAGAAATATATTTCTCATTATATAATTCAAATGGCACAGTAATCACACTAATACTGAGTAGATGCTAAGTAAATGCTCTGTACTAGAGTTTCATTGGTTTAGCATATGTGTGAGTCTGAGAGTGAATGGGGAAATATCAAAAGAATATGATTCAGAGTGTACATTTTGGCAATCTCACATTTAAAACTTCATAGTTTTATTTTGTATACACACATGCACACACACACACACATAGACATGTATACATTATGAAAATAAAAACACATAACTAAGGCAACCCTAGGAGTCCTAGGATACCAAATGCCTAAATAATAAACTGAGATTAATTTTTAAATACCATACATAGCAAGTTGTTTCTTTCCTTCCTGCTTGCCTCCCTTGTTTGTGCCTTTCCTCTCTTCTTCCTTTTCTGTTACATTTCACAACAGGAAAGAAGGAAGGAAGGAAGGAAGGAAGGAAGGAAGGAAGGAAGGAGACGGAGCGAGGGAGGGAGGAGGACGGAAGGAAGGAGGGAAGGAAGGAAGGAAGGAAGGAAGGAAGGAAGGAAGGAAGGAAGGANGGGAGGAGGGAGGAAGGAAGGAAGGAAGGAGAGGGAGCGAGGGAGGGAGGGAGGAGGAAGGAAGGAACGAAGGAGGGAAGGAAGGAAGGAAGGAAGGAAGAAAAGGTAACTTCAAGAGGGGCGCAGATCAAATTTGCATTCCCAACACTGGCATGTGCATGTGGTTGGTCCCAGCCAGCCACCCCTTGAGCATGTTTGCAGATTGGTCATTGTGGCATAGTGCCAATGAGAAATGATTGTAGTGCCAGTGTACACAGATAACGGCAATCATTTCTATGGACCATGTAGCAAGATTGTGCCTATGACATTAAAAAACTGTACCCAGAACCAGGATGATGATCCACATAGCATAGTTTACTTAAGACAGGTTTAGATGCCATATAAGTCCTCATACAGTTTGTTGGGAGAGCCCTACTTAACAAGAAATAAAAACTGACAAATTCAATATTTCTGTGATCTCTCCCAAGGCCTTGGGAAAGGCTCATGCAAGTGAGAGATTCTAAAGCTTAAACTTAGATATTCCTCTGCTCCAATAGGGCACATTCTTTGATGTGGCACAACCTTCCCATGGCCAATTACAAAACTATTGCCACCAACTGCCTTAGTCCATTTGGGCTGCTATAACAAGATACCTTAGACTGAGTGGCTCAAAAACAACAGCAATTTATTTCTCACAGTTTTGGAGGCTGGGAAGACCAAGACTTAGGTGCCAGCTCACTTTCTCGTTCACAGATGGTATCTTCTCCCTGTCTCCTTGCATGAGGGATGGGGCAAGGCAGCTCTCTGAGGTCTGTTTTATAAAGGCATTAATAACTTCCTAAAGGCCTTACCTGCTTATAACTATCACCCTAGTGATTAGTGTCCAACATATTAATTTTAGGGGACACAAACCTTCAGACCATAGCACCACCCAAACACATGTCCTCTGGGGAAATCAAGAAGCTACATTCTCTGCTTATCTGAGCCACACAGCATCAAAAAATGATTTCGGTGACAATTTTCTCTATTAGCCCAAGATGGTCACATAACTAATACCACTCCAGATGTATAGGATAGAAGTTAATTATTTGTATATCATGGATGCATTAGTGCAATAAGGCCTAATTCTCTCATGGAACTAGTTGAGAAAGACTCCTTTATTCTCATATCTTGTTATTCTTTGCTGAAAATGTATCACTGGAAGTTACACAATCAAATGTATAAAATACATGTGTTAGAGTACTAACTAGTAGTAATCTTCAAGCCAATTTCTGTGAGACTAATTTATCACTCTAGACTATAGTCCCAGCAATAGGGGTTACTCAGAGTGGTCACATATAGGCAGATATAATCCTCTGGTTAGTACTAGAAGAGCAATGTCAGTCACTAGGGCCAAGAGGCAAAGATAAGGTCATAAACAGGAAGTGAGGAAAAGCAGCAGGAACCATGGTGGTCAGGAAAGAAAGTATCAAGTCTAAACAAGGAAGAAATGTTGCAAACTTGTTCTTAACAGGCCTGAGTCCCATGGCACAAACACCAGCTTGACAGAATGAGTCCCAAATGAGAGTCAGTGGTGTGCTGACACAGAGAAAGAATACTCTTTATTACTTATTCTCATGTTTTCCAAAAAAGGAGAACAATCTTTTAATGAACAATCATGAAGTTAATATTAGTCAAGAGTAGAAAGTCACAATTAAAGAACAGGTTGCAAAGAGCATATCAATAATCTGAATGAAGTCTGGTAACTTGCATAAATTCCATGTCAGTTGTGAGATGCATATTAGCTATTCCAGTGGGGAGAAAGGCATCTAGGAGGGATTCTCAGAAAAGGCAATGCTTAAGATGAACCTTAGAGATGAACAGAACATTTCAGGATAGATTAAGTAGGGTAAGGATAACAAAGTGATGTGAATAAGAACTTGTATGTGTATCAGTGTACTTGAGGGACTGTGAAAGATGCAGGAATATAATAAAGATTATCTAACATTCAAAAGAGATAAGAAGATCATTCCACACATTTCCCAAGGAGGATTCTAAATTGGATTATTAAAGAATGCTTCAAAGTCTTCTAGTTCCCAGCATGGATTAATTTGAAAAGATCAACACATCCTAGTCTCTCCAAATCCCACTTCTACCATTCATTACCCACATTAGAGAGTGTGTCTGTGTGCTTGCAGAGGGAGTGGTGGGGAGGAGAGAAGGAGAAGAGAAACATTTACTAAGGGGCTGCAATGAAAGTTAGTGCAACATGACACTGGAGATTGAAGCAGGCAACAGAAAGTCTATAGCAATGTGAGCTCTTTAGGCCAGATGATCAAGAAAAGAAAAAGAAAAATTTTGCCAAGTTTCAAAAATACTAGAAAAAAAGTTGCAGGAATTGAAGGCAGAATGCCCTACCGAAAATATAGATCCCAGGAAACTAATAGCACATGCAAACAGTTTGGGATGAAATAGGAGGAAAGGGTGAAAGTGGGAGAAGATAAACTCTTGCTCTAAAACATTGGTTCTTAGAGTTTGGTTCCTAGATAAGCATACATGAAAATTTGTTAGGAATGCAAATTCTACTGAATTAGAAACAGGGTGGAATCCAGAAGTCTGTGGCTTGATGAGCCCACCAAGCAATTCTAGTGCACACTGAAGTTGGACAACTGCTTCCCTAGAGTGTCAGCTAGAGTTTGCAGCTTGTTTTAATGGGATTAGGGAGCTCAGTGTAATTCCAATGGCCAGTTTCTGCCTTGTTATATGTTAAAATTTTAAAAAGCCATCCAAAATCTTTACCCTGCATTTGGAGTCCAGGGATCAATCACAAATCCTTTTGCTAAAAAGATCTGCTACACAAAAGAATGCCAGTTTTTTCCTAGCCACCGAGAGTTACAGTGCTTTTTATAGTTCTGAAAATAAAAGACCTAAAAAGAGAAAACTTAGTGAACTTGCGGCTGATTCATTTGTATGAAAATTTAGTGAACTTGCTGCGTCGAATTTTATTGACCAACCAATACAATTTATGAACCACCATCAATTTTTCACTCCAGCTATTGTTTTATGACTTTTGGCAATTATTTGCAATACTATTTCATAAAATCTTAATGCTAATTCAAGCATCAAGGTTCCTATTGTGTATTTCATAATAGATAAAGTCAGGTTTCCATAGCACATCCTCTTCTTCTTCTTGGGGACAGGAGCTTAGAGAAAAAAATACTATACACTATAAAACAAAATGTAATCTGATTTAGGATCTGTATTTCTATCCTAATAAATCCAATGAGCAAAAGACAATTTACTTGGAAAAAAAAAAGTACATGATTTTCTTTTCATAGGGTTTATGAGCCAGGGTCCAGGCAGGAGACAGAACCACAGCAGTTATTTAAAAGCAAAAGTTCAATATTAAAAATTGTTAGTTGAAGGGGTTATCTGCGAACATGGGCAAAAGGAATACAGAAGTATTGGGTGTAAAACAGCAGCTACTACCTACCTATTGTCTGTGAAAACACAGACAATAAAGGAACTAAGTAAGTACCAAGAGAAGGCTGCTTCTTGAGCCCAGGCTGAGATTTTGATCTCTTCGGAGATCAAGCCATTGCCATGGAACGCAACAGCCTGCAGGTGGTGAATGAGGTTGCCAGAGTGGAGATTGGCTCTGGACTGTAGAAGAGGCTTACAGGCCAGGCGCGGTGCCTCAGACCTGTAATCCCAGCACTTTGGGAGGCTGAGGTAGGCAGATCACCTGAGCTCAGGAGTTTGAGACCAGCCATTCCAACATGGTGAAAACCCATCTCTACTAAAACTACACAACAAAACAAAAATTAGCCAGGCCTGGTGGCCAGCGCCTGTAATCACAGATGCTCGGGAGGCTGAGGTGGGAAAATCCCTTGAACCCGGGAGGCAGAGGTTGCAGTGAACTGAGATCTCACCACTGCACTCCAGCCTGAGCGAAAGAGCAAGGCTCTGTCTTAAAAAAAAAAAAAAAAAAGGCTCACAGTTGTCAGGAAAGAAGGAGTGGGCAGAATAGTGTTGCTCAGAAGTGGGTTCTGATAAGGAGATCATGGGCTCAGGGTACGACGAGAGCTCATCTGCACGGCTGGCTACTCATCTCCTGTTCTGAATAATACTATTTAAGGACTGGAATCCGGAAGGGGAAGGGTCTTCCTGCTGCTATTGCCTGACATGGTTACACCTGTGCCCCCTACTGGCGAAGTCTAACATTCCCCTGGCAGGCAAGTGGGAACTGTTGAGTCCAGCTGCAGTATCATAAAACACGGCAAAGAATAGTGCATTTGGAGCTGAGAGACAATAAATTAATAACTGTACAGCCCACCCTTTGGCTACTTAGCTTCCACTTACAGTTTTCTACACACATTTAGACTTCTACTCAAAAACAAAACCACTCAAGTTTTCCATCCAACCAGATGTAGCTATCCTTCATACAAGTGAAGTTCTGATCTTCTTCCCAAAATGAGAGGACACACTATTCTAAGGGTTATTGTCATTCAAAGTCCCACCAAATACTCTGTTATCTAAAGGCTAAATTGTAAATGCAACCTTCAGAAACTTGTATGTAAAATAATAAATGAAAGAGAAGAAAATCACTAATACATACAAATAAATGCATACGCATACCAAGCAAATAGAAAATATACTAAGCCTCTACAGTCCTTGTTTCTGGAATAGGTCATGAGGCTGTAATTGCTATCTACATCCTTCTTCAACTATCCTTTCCACATTTCCCTTGCTTTCAGAAAAATATCAACTGACTGAGCCTCTTTACCTGGTGTAATAACCCAAAACCATGGATAAGATATTCATATTTTATAAAGTTGATATAAAATCTTTTTCTAGTGGATGACATGGATCACATATTTGCATACATAATACATAAAGTGGACAATATTTCCCTTCTTTCCTTTTTCCCAGCAAGTTATGATATGAACTTCTGATGATCCTAATGTTTTTTGTTTATACCAAACTTTCCACAGTTTGTCCTTTTTTATTTTTTCACTAGCTATAAGGCCAAAGTTTGTCAAAGTTTCTCATATAAATGAAATGGCTTTAATTATAATTACAACAATGAAAATTAGTCTTGTAAAAAACACTTCTAGAATTTTTCTTACTAATATCACACTCAATGTAATTTTATAATTTAATATTTATTTTATTTAATATTAATATTTAATGTTTGT